>NC_142769.1:21630353-21790769 GCF_988280905.1 Pimephales promelas
AAAAGGAAAAATGAGCATTCCCAAAAGAACTCTTGCTACTTTTATGGGAGCATTTAAGCAGATGTGTGCCTGAGTCTATTGATCTCTGTGAATTGGGGAGTGTGTGTATGAAGGAGACTCACTCCTCGGGTGCAGCCAGCCAGGCAGGCGGAGAGGTAGGTGATGCCGTTGGAGCCGCAGATGGGGCTTAGAGAAGACGTGTAACAATTACAGCCTGACAGACATGCGGCCTCCGTCTGCTCCCATGAGCCTAGACTCCTAAATGGAGAGAATAATTACGAGAAGAGTAAGAATGACACGTTCCTTTCAAATTCACATTTTATAAAGATAACCCTCTGTAAAATTAATGCTACATGCTCAAAAGTGTTTATACTCTAAGTGACTGTATTAATTGCCAATTGTTGTGGATCATTAAAAATTTGTGAGGCTTTTATGTTGTAGCGCTCCACTCACTCGTTGCCATAGGCAACAGTCACCCCCGCGACTGGACCCGTATCACAGCCAAGGAAAAGGAAGGAGACGTAGCAGGCTGTAGAGATGATATTGACTAGCATGGCCAGACGAATAGCCCCCAATGCACACAGATCCAACTTTTTCACCAGGAGGCCGCCCAGGAAAATACCCAGACAAGCACAGGGGATTGCTGTCATACCTGTACACACAAGCAAAAAAAAAATCAGCTTTCAGTTACTTGCAGTGATTTTTGAAACTGTGTTTTATGACATGGATGTTTTTGTGGATTTGCCTAACCTAGGAGCTGATTGGCAGAGGACGTTGAGAGGTTGAACTGTTGTTCGAGATATTTCCCTAGGAAGGCAGCGAATCCAGCCACCACACCGATTTCCATACAGGCAGCGAGAATGACACAGGTGAAAACCGGATTGGACAGCAGATGCTTAGTCACCTTTGGGATAACTGAGACGACATTACACTGATATTAAATGGATAATCAGATGAAGATGTAGTTGAAGAGAATGTTGTAATCCAGGGGTTTTCAAATGTTTTGATGTCAAGGATACGCAAATATGTTGCCCCTCCCCGTCCTCTTACTAAAATATAAAGACAGCTGTTTATTTTTATATGTAAATATGTAAAGTTGAACTATTAAGAAATTATCTGTATTGTGTAATTATTTATTTCACATACTGTACTTTCGCAAGGCACTGTATTATATAGGAACACCTGTTCAATTTCTCATCAATGCAATTATCTAATCAACATAATCACATGGCAGTTTCTTCAATACATTTAGGGCTGTGGTCCTCTGTGGAATCTCCTGAACTCCAAACTGAATGTCAGAATGGGAAAGAAAGGTGATTTAAGAAATTTTGAGCGTGGCATGGTTGTTGGTGCCAGGCGGGCCGGTCTGAGTATTTCACAATCTGCTCAGTTACTGGGATTTTCACACACAACCATTTCTAGGGTTCACAAAGAATGGTGTGAAAAGGGAAAAACATCCAGTATGCGGCAGTCCTGTGGCCGAAAATGCCTTGTTGATGCTTGAGGTCAGAGCAGAATGGGCCGACTGATTCAACCTGATAGAAGAACAACTTTGCCTGAAATAACCACTCGTTACAACCGAGGTATGCAGCAAAGCATTTGTGAAGCCACAACACACACAACGTTGAGGCGGATGGGCTACAACAGCAGAAGATATTATCCTATCAATATGGGCCAACATTTCTAAAGAATGCTTTCAGCACCTTGTTGAATCAATGCCACGTAGAATTAAGGCAGTTCTGAAGGCGGAAGGGGGTCAAACACAGTTTTAGTATGGTGTTCCTAATAATCCTTTAGGTGTGTGTGTGTGTGTGTGTGTGTGTGTGTGTACAGTGCCTAGTGAAAGTATGTAAAACAAAATAATTGAAAGCAGTTTAGCAAGGCAGCAACATAGGAATATATATATATATATATATACAGTATATATATATATATATATATATATATTTTTTTTTTTTAATTAAATTTACAATTCAGCTTCATTTGAGTTAATTTGAGCTTTTCACAAAAAAAAATTCAAATCAGCTTTAGGTTTAAGAATCTAAAGAAATGTAATTCCCTTATAATTGCCTTGCGATTCATTTCTAGCCATTCTTTAGAAATTGAGCATTATTGAGTTTCTGTTTACCACAACTGATGTGTGAGATGATGAATGTTTATATGTGAATAAAAGCCTAAATTCAATGTTCATCATATAAAGTTATCATGTCTCTTCAGAAGAGAATTTTGACTAAACTGCTCTATTTATATGGATTAGTTTTACAATCATTGAAGCATCAAAGTGTTAGTTGCGTCACTAGCTGTCAATGGAATGGAGGGACAGAAAGCTCTCAAGATTTCATCATAAGGAGGAACAAAAGTCTTACGGGGTTGGAACTACATGAGGGTGAGTAATTAATCACAGAATTTTTATTTTTTGGGTCAACTATATCTTTAACAGCATTTTGAGGGATGAGTCTTGTTCTCTACTCTAAAATGAAATCTAAAACTACTACAAGTAATGAACTGACAACAATAACAAATCAAACTAAATGATTTCAGGTGCGATTGCTTATAAAACCTCTGTGTGTTTAGACAGGCTTTCTCTTTGTCCCCTATCTCACCCTGCAGGTGCTGGCAGCAGGTTAGGCCAGTGCTGATCTCCGGGTCATCTGAGGTTTTGACTCCTTCATACTCCTGCACCAGCTCAGCAGGCAGCATGGCTTGTTCGCTCTCACCCCCCGGGCCCTCCCCAGGCTCGTTTAGTGACTGCGGGAACCCGAACATGAAAAATGAGGAGAGGAAGAGGAAAAGGCCACATATGATAAAGCCGCCCCACCAGGCACCGATCCAGCGTGGATCGTCAGGAGTGATGTCCAGCGTGGCTGTTGGAAGAGAACAGAGGTCTGATTACATATTACTGAGACACAGTTTCATTCATAATTCTGCTTTTATCCAAAGCCATTTTCAAATAAGGAAAGAATGTAAAGAAAGGGATTGATTTTTGAAGCAGGTACTCACATGTGTCAATGAAGACTGCATCAACATAAACTTTGGTGCACAGAGAGCCAAGAATAAAACCACAGGCAGGTCCAAAGACCAGTGTAGAGAATAAGATACCTGTAATGCAATGCAACCGACAAAATAGTCTAAATAGTTATGTGGGAATATTATATTCATTATAGCCAGAGTTTTGGCCAGATTGATGTCAATTCACTTAAAGGCACAATATGTAAGGTTTTTGGATTAAAATATGCAAAACCACTAAAACCATATTAAATATTTTGTTGACTTGTGTACTTACATTATCCCAAATGTTTCCAACAATGTTTAAATCCAGAAAAATCAGTTATTTTAACCAGTGCAATGGCCAGTGTCATTGCTTTGCCTGTCAATGACGTAATATCTGCGCTACCCTCAATATCAGTATACTGTAAAAAATTGGTTGGTTTAACTTAAAAAATTAAGTAACCTGGTTGTCTTAAAATTTTAAGTTCATTGAAATGGAAAAATGAAGTTAATACAATGGAGATTAATTTAATCACCAGAAACTCAAAATATTATGTTATCTGAACTACATAAATTATTAAATTACAAAAGAGAAAATGTTGTGATTACAAATCATGAAAATATTTTTTTACAGTGTAGAAACCACGGAAACACGCTTTAATATATGACGTGTTTTACTTGACAGGCGAGCAACTGTTTGGATACCTTTATCAACAGAAAACTAAACATTGTTATATAACACAACACAGTTAGTCTTATTGTTGAATCTTGATTTACTACGAGTGACATGTTTGTATCATACCTCAGAGACAACACCAATTTTATTTGTATTAATATGATAATCTAATATCAATTTAGCTTACTACTGTGTGCAACAAGTGTTATCATACCAGCCACCGACGAACGAGTCATAACTTTCAACACACTTAAACGTATTATAGTATGATTGTTTTGACCAAGTAAAACAGTGCTGTGTTAACTTACCTCAATATAAATTTTTCAAATAAAGTGACCTGTATGAGTAGAAATGTAGCACTTGTGCAGACTCTCATTCACAGCGTCATCAAGCTACGCCTTTATTAATGTTTTTATGAAGCTACCGCTAGCGGCGACTGCCTTTAAATTAAGTTCATTTAAATCCTTCAAAAGTGATTAAGGTGGCATTTTGGTTAATTATCTAGATGCTTATGTAAATAGCCTCTTTTTAGGGCAAAGTTTTAGAGTTCATTATTATTATTGCAGAAGAGTAATTATAACACAGTTGCAATCAAAATTATTCAACCCCCTTGCCTTGAACTGGAAGACCTTTTGCTGCAGAGAACAACATTTTATGAAAACAATTCATCAAAGGCATCAGTAAACTGTTATAGAAAGTTTATCAATACATACATTTGATGAAAAATGAAAAAAATCTAATTGGCTCTAAACATTCGTTTACAAAATTCAAAAGTCAAATTTTGTGCAGAATCTTTTATTCCCTTTTAACCTCCCATAAATACTGCCTATACGTGTAAGAAGCTTCTGTCGCCTTTCTACATCAATCTTGGACCATTCCTCGCTTGAAAAAGCTTCCAGATCACTGTTAATCTTTGGTTTTCACATTACCACTGCTTTATTCAAATTCAACCAAATGTTTTTAAGGAGATTTAACCAACAACCAATGATCCCTGAACCAAGCTTAAGTAGATTTGGGTGTATACTTTGGGATGGCTGACCTGCAGGAAAGTCTATTGATCATCAAGCATCTCTTCATCGAATGAATCTTTGCTAAGTGGGCTTGATACTTCAAAGAGTTCATTATGTCCTTCATATAGTCAAGATTTCCACTTCCTACAACAGCAAAGCACCTCCATAACAAGACTGGACCACATCCATTTTTGACCATTGAGATGGTGTTCTTCTGCTCACAAGCTTTGCCTTTTTTGCTCCAGACATACCACTGATCCATAGGTCCAAAAAGTTCTAGTTAGGCAAGATGGCATTAGGCAAGATGTCCCAACATTAAGGCCATCCTTGTCACAGTATGGGTTTGTGTTTCCCTGGTTCACCACTGGAGGTCCTCTCACCCCAGAGTGTCAGTTAGAAACTGACATTTCCCACAATACTTCTCATCATTGTTCATTGCACCCAGTTGTCAACCATACTGGTCGTTAGTCTGTGTGTATAAGTACCCTCCTTGTTTACTGTTTGTTACGGAGTCCTTATCTATTATCACACTACATCTGAGGTCTGTTTCTGTCTGCTCATTGTTCTTTGTGTTTTGGATTGCTTATGTGGATATTGACCCCTGCCTAGACTGTTTTATGAGTAACAGATTTCCCTATTAAAAACCTGCTGCATTATTGGATCTTCTGTGTGGATTGTGACAGAAGGACTCCGTCAATGTCAAGATTCAGCAGTACAGGGTTCCATGTTCCCTCCCAGGATAATGGGAGGAAGGGAGCAGTATCGAGCGTGAGTCCTCAAGTCAGAGAGGCGAAGCCTCGAATGAACATTTTTCAATGTTTTGCATTGTGGGCTGTCAGACTTGAGGAAGTCTTCAACGCCCCTGTTTGAAGGAACCCGTCTGGCCAGGTGTTCTGGGACCCGCAGAGGTCACAGGAGAGGAGGTGCTAGAGGTGAGTCCCTGCATCACTCTCTGTCTCGGACCCTCCTTGATCCTAGGCTAGTAAGGCCCAGTCCAGAGCTCTATTCACCACTTTTCCTGCCCAGCCCAGAGTCTGCACATTGCCATCAGAAGAGGAGGAGGGAAGACCACCAGCCTCCTCAGGAACCCAGAGGCCACGCCCGAGCAGCCTCTCTGTTTTCCCGGAGGCCGTGGCCGAGCAGCCCGCTGCCGTCCCGGAGGCTGTCCCCACGCGTCTTGCCCTGCCGGCGCCATCCAGACGCTTTGTTCTGCTGGCGCCGCCCAACCTCGTCATGTCTGCCGGTCCAGAGTCTGTTCCTGTGCCTGAGCCGGTTCCTGTTCCTAAGCCAGAGCCAGTGTTTGTTTCTGTGTTTGTGGCTGTTCTTGTGGCTGTTTTAGTTTTGGGTGTCTGTTCTTGAGCCTGTGCCTGTTACTGAGCCGGTGTCTGAGCCTGAACCGGTGTCTGAGTCTGAGCCGGTGTCTCTGCCTGTTACTGAGCCGGTGTCTGAGTCTGAGCCGGTGTCTGAGTCTGAGCCGGTGTCTCTGCCTGTTACTGAGCCGCTGTCTGAGCCTGAGCCTGAACCGGTGTCTGAGTCTGAGCCGGTGTCTCTGCCTGTTACTGAGCCGGTGTCTGAGCCTGAACCGGTGTCTGAGCCTGAACCGGTGTCTGAGTCTGAGCCGGTGTCTCTGCCTGGTACTGAGCCAGTGTCTGAATAATAATAATAATAATTCATTACATTTATATAGCGCTTTTTTTTCTGGAAACTCAAAGCGCTTCACATAGAGGGGGGGGATCTCCTCAACCACCACCAATGTGCAGCATCCACCTGGATGATGCGACGGCAGCCATATTGCGCCAGAACGCTCACCACACACCAGCTTACTGGTGGAGAGGAGACAGTGATGAAGCCAATTGGTGTATATGGGGATGATTAGGAGGCCATGATGGACAGAGGCCACTGGGCAAATTTGGCCAGGATGCCGGGGTTACACCCCTACTCTTTCGAAAGACATCCTGGGATTTTTTATGACCACAGAGAGTCAGGACCTCGGTTTAACGTCTCATCCGAAGGACGGTGCTCTTTTGACAGCATAGTGTCCCCATCACTTTACTGGGGTGTTAGGACCCACACAGACCACAGGGTGAGCACCCCCTGCTGGCCTCACTAACACCTCTTCCAGCAGCAACCTGGTTTTCTCAGAAGGTCTCCCATCCAGGTACTAACCAGGCTCAGCCCTGCTTAGCTTTAGTGGGCAACCAGTCTTGGGCTACAGGGTGATATGGCTGCTGGCTGAGCCTGAACCAGTGTCTGAGTCTGAGCCGGTGTCTGTGCCTGTTACTGAGCTGGTGTCTGAGCCTGAGCCTGAACCGGTGTCTGAGTCTGAGCCGGTGTCTCTGCCTGTTACTGAGCCGCTGTCTGAGCCTGAACCAGTGTCTGAGTCTGAGCCGGTGTCTGAGTCTGAGCCGGTGTCTCTGCCTGTTACTGAGCTGGTGTCTGAGCCTGAGCCTGAACCGGTGTCTGAGTCTGAGCCGGTGTCTGAGTCTGAGCCGGTGTCTCTGCCTGTTACTGAGCCGCTGTCTGAGCCTGAACCAGTGTCTGAGTCTGAGCCGGTGTCTGAGTCTGAGCCGGTGTCTCTGCCTGTTACTGAGCTGGTGTCTGAGCCTGAGCCTGAACCGGTGTCTGAGTCTGAGCCGGTGTCTGAGTCTGAGCCGGTGTCTCTGCCTGTTACTGAGCCGCTGTCTGAGCCTGAACCAGTGTCTGAGTCTGAGCCGGTGTCTGAGTCTGAGCCGGTGTCTCTGCCTGTTACTGAGCTGGTGTCTGAGCCTGAGCCTGAACCGGTGTCTGAGTCTGAGCCGGTGTCTGAGTCTGAGCCGGTGTCTCTGCCTGTTACTGAGCCGCTGTCTGAGCCTGAACCAGTGTCTGAGTCTGAGCCGGTGTCTCTGCCTGTTACTGAGCTGGTGTCTGAGTCTGAGCCGGTGTCTCTGCCTGTTACTGAGCTGGTGTCTGAGTCTGAGCCGGTGTCTCTGCCTGTTACTGAGCTGGTGTCTGAGTCTGAGCCGGTATCTCTGCCTGTTACTGAGCTGGTGTCTGAGTCTGAGCCGGTGTCTGTGCCTGTTACTGAGCTGGTGTCTGAGCCTGAGCCTGAACCAGTGTCTGAGTCTGAGCCGGTGTCTCTGCCTGTTAGTGAGCTGGTGTCTGTGCCTGTTACTGAGCTGGTGTCTGAGTCTGAGCCGGTGTCTCTGCCTGTTACTGAGCCGCTGTCTGAGCCTGAACCAGTGTCTGAGTCTGAGCCGGTGTCTGAGCCGGTGTCTCTGCCTGTTACTGAGCTGGTGTCCGAGTCTGAGCCGGTGTCTCTGCCTGTTACTGAGCTGGTGTCTGAGTCTGAGCCGGTGTCTCTGCCTGTTACTGAGCTGGTGTCTGAGTCTGAGCCGGTATCTCTGCCTGTTACTGAGCTGGTGTCTGAGTCTGAGCCGGTGTCTGAGTCTGAGCCGGTGTCTGTGCCTGTTACTGAGCTGGTGTCTGAGCCTGAGTCTGAACCAGTGTCTGAGTCTGAGCCGGTGTCTCTGCCTGTTAGTGAGCTGGTGTCTGTGCCTGTTACTGAGCTGGTGTCTGAGTCTGAGCCGGTGTCTCTGCCTGTTACTGAGCCGCTGTCTGAGCCTGAACCAGTGTCTGAGTCTGAGCCGGTGTCTCTGCCTGTTACTGAGCTGGTGTCTGAGCCTGAGCCTGAACCGGTGTCTGAGTCTGAGCCGGTGTCTCTGCCTGTTACTGAGCCGCTGTCTGAGCCTGAACCAGTGTCTGAGTCTGAGCCGGTGTCTGAGTCTGAGCCGGTGTCTCTGCCTGTTTGCTGAGCTGGTGTCTGAGTCTGAGCCGGTGTCTCTGCCTGTTACTGAGCTGGTGTCTGAGTCTGAACTGGTGTCTGAGCCTGAGCCTGAACCGGTGTCTGAGTCTGAGCCGGTGTCTCTGCCTGTTACTGAGCTGGTGTCTGAGTCTGAGCTGGTGTCTGAGCCTGAGTCTGAACCGGTGTCTGAGTCTGAGCCGGTGTCTCTTCCTGTTACTGAGCCGTTGTCTGAGCCTGAACCGGTGTCTGAGTCTGAGCCGGTTTCTCTGCCTGTTACTGAGCTGGTGTCTGAGCTTGAGCCGGTGTCTGTGCCTGTTTTTTTGCCATGGCCGACGGAGTGGTCTTCACTGCCGTGGCCGCCCGAAGGGTCTTCTCCCCCATGGGCGCCAGAAGGAAAGTCTCAACCCTGGCTGCCCGATTGACTTGCGTCTCCGCCCTGGTTGCCCGATGGGTCGTCTGCTTCGTCCTGGCTGCCCGATGGACTGTCTGCTTCGCCCTGCCTGCCGGCTAAACTGTCACCCCCTGTTCCTGCTGTTCCCGTTCATGGATCTGGCCCCTTATTCCTCCCCCTGGTCCTCCACCGTTCCACCTCTTGTTTTGTCTCGCTGTGTAGTTGTGTCTTGGAGCGTCTGGTAGCCTGAGGGTTGGGGGGGGGAGTTTGTGTTTCTGAGCCGAGTCTGAGCCGGTGTCTGAGGTCCTCTTCCCCCCCAGTGTCAACCACATTAGAAACTGCATTTCCCACAATACTTGTCTGTTCTCATCATTGTTCATTGCACCCACCTGTCAACCATTATGGTCGTTAGTTTGTGTGTATAAGTACCCTCCTTGTTTAGTGTTTGTTACATAGTCCTTATCTATTATCACACTACGTCTGAGGTCTGTTTCTGTCTGCTCGTTGTTCTTTGTGTTTTGGATTGCTTATGTGCATGTCGACCTTTGCCTGCACTGTTTTATGAGTAACGTATTTCCCTATTAAAAACTTGCTGCATTATTGGATCTTCTGTGTTCCTTAAGTGTGGATTGTGACAATGCTCGTCTGTCTAGTGTTCTTCTAATTCTTTGGATTGTAAATGTTTTTTCATCTTGTAGGTCTTTGGCCATTAATTGAAGGTTTTTCTCGGTTGCTCTGATCAAAAATTGTATTCCTCCTAATGATATTGTGCTTTTTATCTCAAAGCCCTCAAAGGTTTTCTGGTGCATCAAATGTTAAACTTATGAATAAGGCAGCCATCTCTCTGTTAACTATTATTGGTTTGGGAATCTTCTTGTAGTCATAGACTTTCTAATTTAATACAACATTTTGTTCTCTATAGCTTTTGTGAGAGCTTTTTTAACTTGGCCATATTTGCTACTCAACTTTAGCACATGCATGTGTAACAGCACAAGCTAATTCAGATTGTTAGTTTCCAAAGGGCTTAATTGTGATTTAACACAACTTTGCACCATAACATACAAAAAATGACTTTATGACAATAATTAAGACGTAGCTGTATTACAAAAAAAAAATGCTATTACCCAAAAGCATATATATTAAATATTGAGATTATCGCTAAATTTTTGCCACTAAACTGTTATAGATGCAATTAAAAAAAAAAAAAAACTCTGAATCATTAGAAAAGCTTACATTTGTAAATTATTTCAGTCTCCGGGGGGTTGAATAATTTTGATTGCAACTGTATTCCCCTCTGAGACACAACAACAAGTAGCCCAAAGTAAAGAAGCTATTTCCTTTAATGATTGTGTATATATTAAAAAAAAAAGTTCTCCAATAGCTAATTTGCATGATCTACATAATCATTGCTATAACCGGCACCTGATGAGTTTATGATAAAGCTGATGAGCATTCGGTGAGCAAACATTTCTGTGTTGATTATTATATCTTGTAGGAATAATAACAGGGGGTTAGCCAACATATAGATTATGCATGTGTTGGTAAACCTTGTACTATCAGCTGTTTTACCAATCAACAAGTAGTTATCTGTCCAGTCACAGCATAAGCATGATCAGAGAACACTATAAATGAACATGTAACAGATAATGTACAGTCAGACGCAGCTGAAAGGGTGATTTTGTATCATCCTGAAAGGGTTTATTTTGCTGTAATGACTGACTGACTGTACATTAACATGTGCATTATACAGCTATACATGAAATAAATAAATAAAAATATATAAATAAATAAAAATAATATAAATAAATACACTGCCATTCCAAAGTTTGGGTTTGGCAAGATTTTTAAATGTTTTTGAAATAAGTCTCTTTAATCCACCAAGGCTGGATTTATTTGATCAAAAAACAGTAAAATATCTATTTTATGTATTATTCTTTTTAAATGTAATTTATTTCTGTGATGACTAAAATCTACATGGACACTATGGCTATGTTGTCTACCGCGTTTTATGCTTGAGCTCTTTAAAGTCTGGTGGATTCTAATTGGCTGTCTATGTTTTCATCATCATCAACTGGAAAACAAAAGTGATCCCAACGATATCTTTCTGATTTGAGAGTGATTCCATTAGCTTTCCTCTGTGACGTTATCGTTATAGTTGTGGCGTGGACTTCCCTATTCACATAGAATTAGAATGATTTTTAAAACTTTATAGTTATAATAGTTATCGTCCTTGGTGAAGAATGAACCTCATCTCATTGCTGTGAAGGGGCAAAATGATCTGTAACATGACCTTCAACGTTGTATTTGCTCTGGATCTTTAAAAAGTGTTTTAGTTCTATCCATTAGTCTGGATGAAATTGATTAAGCATGTCAGTCCTAATGTTACCACTATGTAATCCTAGATAAGTTCTCTTACTCTAGGATTCTGTATGAATACAAACGCTGGATAATTCACTTTAAACAGATAGGCCTTTCTGGTTGGGCCTTTGTGAAAGATGCCAAATACATTTCTTATAACCAAAGCCTCTGTGATCAAACAGCTAAATGACTGATTCCATTATGCCCACCAGCAATGACTGTCTCCAAAGAGGATGTTTATGTCTGTGCTAGTTTACACACTATGCTTCAATAAGAGACGGGTCCAGTTTTAAAGGTTACAAAGGATTAAAACACGCAAGAGTGAGAGAGAAAGAAGCTTGCTTGGGTTGCACAGACATTAATGCTCATAGACAGTCAATTCAGCTCAATGCAAAGACGTCAAACACCCTGCAGAGAAGGAGACAGCAGAAATGATGTGAAACGCACACACACACAAACCCACAAACATTCACACAGAATCTTCACACCCAGACCTTGAATTACCTGTGCAAAGCAACTCAATTACAATTGTCAATTTCCATGCAAGGATTATATTTCAGGAGCTTTCTTAAGACATTTAAGTCTAGGGTTGATGATCTAGTCTTTATATATGGAGAATCATTGTTGTAGTGCGAGAGAATGAGAGTGTGAAGAATAGAGAGAGAGAGAAGAATAGTGAGAAAGAGTGAGCTGCCTGAGGGATGACAGAGCAGCCAGCACACATTAGCTTCTCCACAGAAATAACAGGCACTGAAGGCCATCGTTGCTTATTGTTTACACCCTGAAAACATAGCAACAGGAGATTACTGTAAGACAGTGGTGCACTACTCTAAACCAATGGGTTAAAGCTCAATTCTTGGAAATTTCCCAAGTGAGTTCACCCCAAACCTAAACCAGCCACATACAATAACTATGCGTTTGTGTACGTTCATACAAAAGCTTTCTGCTAGGGAGTCCTCCAGGAAGCAGTAAAAAGCTGATGCGCTGAGCATACAACATTTTGTGGCTTATAAATCATTAATAATAATAAGTGCTGTTATTGTTTCAACGCAGGATATTGACCGTAGTGCTACATGATATGCCCTAAAATAAAAACAGCACTCATGGTGTCATTGAGGACATTTAAAATACAATATTTATCTTTAGCCACATTCTACAATACAGTAAAATATTTTTGATTTTATTTTAAATAGTAGGTAAAGGAGAGCATTTAAACCAAATGCTGTTCTCTCCTGGAGTGATTTAGAATAGATAATGGCAAATAAATTTGTATCATGTCACAATAATGTCCGGTCATACTTTAGTTTAAAAGCTATCACTATTAACTAACTATTAACAACGACTTTTGCCTCAATAAACTCCTAATTACTGCTTATTAATACTTAGTAAGGTAGGTGTTAAGTTTAAGTATTGGGTATTAAGGGATGTAGAATATGGCCATTATAATATGTAAACAGCCAATTGCATAGTAATAATGCTGGTAAGAAACTTGTAATTAGTGAGAATTGGACCCTAAACTAAAGTGTTACCTAATGTTCTATGTTAGTTATTATGAACCAACAATGAACAATACTTTTACATTTATTGATAAAAAATTTACAATAAGGTTCCATTTGTTAAATTTCATCATTTACTAATACATTATTAAAATCAAACATTGTATCTAACAATGAACAGCTGTATTTTTATTAACTATCTAGCAAAGATGAATACTAAATACAGTGACAAATGTATTGCTCATTGTTATCTAATGTTTGTTAATGCATCTTATTTCAAAGTATTACCCATTAGCCAAAAATGAACCAATTATAATAATACTTAGCCTATTTTTTTTTTACTTTGTTAATTTTACTTTTTAAATCCTAAACTGAATAAAAAGTTAAAATAATAATAATAATAATTTATTTACAATAATAATTATTAATCATTTGATTATTTTAATGAATGTTTTTTAACAATAGATTTAATAAAGTACAATCAGAATCTGTCAATAAAATCTAGGAACCTTTGGTCACCAGGTACCCTCCACTACACTAAAAATGTCTACTACTATTCTGTTTCATAATTAAGGAAAGAGAACAATATAATGTGTATGTATAATGTGTGCATGTTTAATATGTTTGTATATGAATATAAATATGTACTACTGTTTGTCACCCACAATATCTCTGATTAAGGGGCTTTTAAAGGGATACTCCACTTTTTTTTAAGAAATAGGCTCATTTTACAACTCCCCCAGAGTTAAACTGTTGAGTTTTACCTTTTTCGAATCCATTCAGCCGATCTCCGGTTCTGGCGGTACCACTTTTAGCATAGCTTAGCAAACATCATTAAAGTGGACTAGACCATTAGCATTTCTCCCAAAAAAATGACCAAAGTGTTTCGATATTTTTCCTATTTAAAACTTGACTCTTCTATAGTTACATCGAGCACTAAGCCAGACGGAAAATGTAAAGTTGCGATTTTCTAGGCTGATATGGCTAGGAACTCTACTCTCATTCCTGCGTAATAATCAGGAAACTTATCATCAGGAAACTTCACTGTCGTACCATGAGTGCAGCAGGCGTAATGTTATGACGCAGCGCCTGAAAATAGTGCCCAGTTTCCAACGTGACCGGGACTAAGTTTGTGTAGTCATTATGCCTGCTGCACTCATGGTACGGCCGTGAAGTGTCTTGATTATTACGCAGGAATGAGAGTATAGTTCCCTGCATATCAGCCTAGAAAATCGCAACTTTACATTTTCCGTTTGTCTTAGTGCTCAATGTAACTATAGAAGAGTCAAGTTTTAAATAGGAAAAATATCGAAACTCTTTGGTAATTTTTTTGGGAGAAATGCTAAAGGTCTTGTGCACTTCAATGATTCAAAGAAGATAAAACTCAACAGTTTAACTCTGGGGGAGTTGTAAAATGAGCCTATTTCCAAAAAAAGTGGAGTATCCCTTTAAGCCTTACTGATGGGGCTGGAGGGGGTACATAACACAATAATGGTTGCGTAGATCACTCTCACCAATATAAAGGGAGGAGTCTTCACGCCTGACATGATCATCGATGTAAGACACGCCCAGCGGCTGCAGGGGTGTCGCTCCAACCCCCAGAAGCATTTGAGCTCCGATCAGCAGCAGGTACATCATGTTGGTGTTCGTTCTATTTCCACAGAAATAATTTGGATCAGAGAGCCCAGCTCGACTGCTATTGGAGCACACGTCTTTTCCCTGTCCCACAGGTCGTGGCTCTCCAGACTGATATTCATACTGGTGGGTCAAGAACTCAGGCAGTGCTGACAGTAACGCGCCCAGCGCCATCACAATGCCCCCGCAACCAATCAGCCGAGGCCGATGGGCCCTGGCCCCAAAGTAGCTGACGAATAAGATGAGGGCAAGGTTGCCAATCTCAAAGCTGCTGGCGATCACACCCACGTCAGCGCTCTGCAAGTTGAAACGTCGCTCTAGTGTGGTGAGGACACTGACCTACAATATAAAGAAAAAATATACAGTTACAAAGCTGTGAGATAACGAGCAATGACCACGTGCCATATACAAACCCATATGTTGTTTACGCTTTCGTGGCTTGGAGATCTTAAGCAATAGAATAGATTGATGAGATTTTGTTGAGAACATGGATGCTGTGTATACTGGCATGAAGAACTCATTTACGCAATATTGAAGGTATAAATCAAATGTTCGGAGAGTTGAAAATAACTATGTAATTATTTAAGCGATTTATACATGTGCCATTTAGGTCACAACATAACATACATAACATGTTAAATACCTTAGATAAAGCAAAAGGTAGGGCATATTTTGCACTTACATACAAAAGTCATCATCCTAGGAAAAATAATATATCAATCATAACTTTACACTAAGAGGAGATGCATTCATGAAGTGATGGGAGTGAGTGAATCTTTCTCTTTTGCTGAAAGCTTATAACATTTATTTCTTTAAACTGAACATTGTCTATATTTATGTTACCAGTACTACTCGTTTTTCTAATTAGTTGTAAGTAATTTTAATCCCATTAGTCACCAGTACTTTTTAGATACTTGAACATTCTCCTCAATCCCCACTCACTATTGTTACTGGCAACGAATTGCACATTTTTGTCACTTATTTCTATGGGCACCTGAAATTTGCCACCCTTTTTTCTGAGACAGTAGTACTTATTTTGCTTGTTATAACATTTGTCATCTTGTGAGTTTCCAAATCCAAAATACATTTTTTTTGGTCATATGTAAAGATTAGTCAGAATCACTACTTTAGTTCAGTTAAAAATACATGTAATAACAATATACGTACTAGGAAAACTGGATTACCAGTAGCTATTTTAATAGTTATAAGAAACTACAAGTATCTACTTACTAGCTACGGAAATAAGTACCAGCAACAACTGAAATAAATCTAGTAAATAGATGGAATCCATAGAAATACCCATAGAATTTAATAGCAACCCTTTATTATTATTTTTATTTTATTAATTTACTAAACAGGAATTAGTGCACATTCCTAAACACTACTGTAAATGGGCCAGAGTTAGCAAGACGTGTTTCATCATCCTTAGAGTTAATGTTACAGAGTCACCCTAAAAACAAAATATAAAATTAAAATGACAATATTATTAAACTTGTTTTTATGTATTTTGTTTTAAAATTATGAATTCATTTATATATATATATATATATATATATATATATATATATATATATATAATATTATGAGTAAATACGGAATAGTTCATTTTTTCTGCTCCAAAACAGTCGTAATGAATTATACTATCTCAAAAATGATAGGCTAAACAGATAGGGCCTACTATAGTAAATACTGGAATAGCATTATACTAGCATCAAATTAATAGCATTTATTTAAAAGTTAAAAGTGAAATTGATTTAAAAAAAATACTAGTCACTGCTAGATAACTTTTAGAACTAGGATAACATAAAAATAGTATTAGCCTACTAAAATATATATATATATTTTTTAAGGAATAAACATCTTTCCATAGAAGGTCTGATCATTCAAAAAAAAAAAATGTTTCCAACCATAAGTGCATCCATGGCTCAAAGACAAAATAAGCTAATCGGCCATGGGCCACTCACTAGACTGATGATCATCTTCCATTATAGCGCCTCTAAATCATGTAGAAATAAAGCAGTCGCAGTACCGCACGCAAAGCCCCAGCTATACCTCATGATGTGGTTTATTTATCTTGCTTTAGGGTAAAGGTAAGCGATGCGTACCGGACACCATTCAATGTCATCCACATACGTACAGTATGAGCTGCCTGTGTTATCGGCTCGACTTACCAGATAGGCTCCTACAGTGCCCTGTGCCAACATTAAGGCACATTCTGATATGAGGAATATTTTGATGTTGGAGAAGCATGATGTCTTCTTCTGGCACGCGTCTGGCTCAGTGTCTGGCGTGCTTCCCTCAGCGTACATCCTCTGATGCGGACTGCAGCAAGCAGAAAGACAGGCTCGGACAGAAGGTGACCATTGAGGACGAGTGCAGATGGATCCTCAACAAGACGTGCACGGCTCCATTAATTTCGCCTCCGGTTCCGGTCCGCTTTCAAATCGAGTCTTATGAAATGAATCTTGAGCGTTCTTAGTAGGCTACTGTCACCTCAAACACTGCGCACTCGCATCTGATCCGTTGATCTGAATGGTCCAAAGAAACCGACGGAAGACCAATGCAGCCTATTAATAACCATGAACATCAGCGACACGCGGAAACTGCGATATTAGGCTGTATGTGAGGCGGTTACAGTGAGTCCGCTGTTCTTCCGTGAGGAGGAGAGTTTGCCGGTGTGGAGGACTCAGCTCATGCGTGTCCCCATCTACACCACAGCCTGCACCAAATGATGACCTCTCTCTCCTTTTCATTTCTACTGGCTCTCTTTATTTCCTCCTCCTCCCACAAACACATCTATATTAGGTAGGTAGGTAGGTAGGCTACTCGATAGATAGATAGATAGATAGATAGATAGATAGATAGATAGATAGATAGATAGATAGATAGATAGATAGATAGATAGATAGATAGATAGATAGATAGATAGATAGATAGATAGATAGATAGATAGATAGATAGATAGATAGATAGATAGATAGATAGATGATGCATGGACCAATGTATTAATAATTGTATCAATAATAAAAGGGCTCAATCAAGAGAAAAAAAGATCTTTGTGTCAGATTTAGTGCAGTTGTTTCTGAATTGTCAAAGTGAATTTTATTCCCAGACTAAAAATAACCCTCAGTATGTGTCCCCTGAGAGCAATGTGCCAAACTGAGCTGCTGACCAAATGATCACACAGGCCTGTATTATGAATGTACTGTTCACCTCAAAATAAACCTTCCGTTCTCATTTACTCATGTTGTTCCAAACCTCGTATGACTTTATTCTGTGCAGTCCTTCTCTTTTGCTCTCAGGACAAAATTATCAAAAACATTCTTCTTTATCTCCCCGGTAAAAATCGAGATTAAATATTAATTATATATCAGTACGAAATCGTTGTCAGTTTAAGCCACTGCACTAGTTCTATAATTAATAAGTTCTTGCTCTCTTGATATTTTTAATGAGTAAAATAGTCCAAATACACAAATAATTCTTTCAGTCTTTCTGATAAAAGACAATACTGTTGACTGCGTCATGCAGCAGTCATTTAGTGGCTATATTCACAGCAAGTGTGTGATTGTAGGTAATGACTGGTTTTGCGCTGAAGGTCTCTGTGCTTCAATACTCTGAGCCAAAGACAATTTACTGCTGCCTGGAGAATGGACTCAGCAATAGCATAACAGTATATCTCAGACTGTCTTTGGAGGCAGGGTTGATTTACACATGCACACACACACACACACCCACACACACACTCACACACACAGTATTGACTGGTTGTTTTTTCTTTTTTTTTAATCCATCCTACAGAGCAAGACTCACCACTCCTTGTGTTTTCCCATCTGTCTATGGCTCTGCTGGGCTCTCACAGTGATTCATATTGAGCCAAACAGCACTGTACTCAATTATAGCATCATCTAGACCCCTCTCTTTTTTCAGCACTTGCATCATCCCACCATCTTCTTGTCTTTTACAATTAAATTCAACTAAACAATTTGGCTAGTACGTAAATGCAACAGTTGAATATGGTGTTTGGTTACAGTTCAGTTTTGTAAAAGTTTGATCTCAGCCATATTCTTAATTTAAATAATATGCTTTATTTTTTTTGCTTGATGTCTATACGTTTTAAATACTACCAAAACCTAATATTCATCAGTGGATTATATGTAAGCCATAATTAATTTGTTGTGGCTGATTCGTCACAATGATGTCAAAAGGCATCAGGTGAACATGAAAGTGTTGCTGCAGGAAGAGTCTGACACTGATAAAATAGATAAAATATGATAAAATCAGATAAAATCTGATCAAATAGACAGGTTCTATTGTAAATGACCTTTTAAACTATTTTTTCAATGGACAAATTTTAACCATTGAAAAACTATCCCACAAAAAAGGGGGATTGTGGCATACTGTTTTAGTGAGAGACTATGTTTTATACACAAGAGTATTGATCACTGTAAATTGATCACTCTCCCATTCATTGAACCCTGTGGTCTTATCTGTGGTCCTAACTGTGGCTACACACTCTAAACACTACAAGGTTTCATTTACATTTTTAAACTCAAATTGCAGTGATGTGTTCAATAAAAAGCAACCTGGTAGCCTACACTTCATGTTATTACTGAGTGGAAGTATATATGCATGCTCTCTGTATGGAGAATAGTCACTGTGATTTTGGCAAGTAAGACATGTTCATGGATCCTAAAAACAAAATTCCAGTCCAAAAATCCTAACCCTATCGCCCAATACCCATACATTATCCCCAAAATTGAAAATGATAGGCCCTGAATAACACTGATGCAGAAGCACCTAACCCTGGTTTGTAAGCCTAAACTTGACATAGACTATAAAATTTGTCCCTCAAATCTGATTGGTTGATTGGAATGTTGTTCCAGAAAATCAACAAAGATGTTTGAGGAACATGTTGTACTCTTTGAAATCATGTTCACCTATATGAGATCTACGGTGCAGGGGGACATCTAGTGGTCCTGTTGTGTAGTGCATTGCATTTAGTGAACGAAAGCGAACACCACAACGTTGACAACAGGAGAAATCATATAATTAATCTTTGAAAAATCTCTTTAAATCTGACATTGTATGATAATCTAGTTCATTCATATTGTACAGCTCTTAGAGTTATGTTCACTTAATCGCTTAGCTTTCAAAGAAGTAAGCTTTCACAGATTTTAGATTATATGGATCATAATATTTGATCAGTTTCACTATCAGTAGCCTATTACAAAGACTCACTTTAAAGTTTCACTTTAGACTCACATACAATCTGGATATAACTTTAATACATTGTTAATACAAGAGAGAGAGAGAGAGAGAGAGAGAGAGAGAGAGAGAGAGAGAGAGAGAGAGAGAGAGAGAGAGAGAGAGAGAGAGAGAGAGCAACTGATATCTGACATTCAATGATGCAGTCATTAATTTTTTTTTTTTTTAATTACAGAGCTCTGTAAAACTTAATTTAGAGAGCTCTCTGTCATTTTTAATAAGAATTGATTTAAGATCTCTCTAATTGTAATTGTTACTGGTAAGAATTTAACTAAAGAGCTCTTCAATTCAATTGTTACTAGTAGGTAAAAATGCAATTATGACAAGTAACTCTGAGAACATTAAAAGCTAATTTGGCATGCCATAGCTCAAACGCTAAAGCTAATATGGCTTGCCATAGATCATTCCACTGAGGAAGCATCTCAACCGAGGTTGAGCTTGTCAACAGAGCTATTCGAATATCAGCACAAATCTGATATGTACTGATATTTGATCAACATATAATATTGCTTTAGCAATAATAGACACTTCCCCGACCCCTTGTCTCAAACCTAGCCGTCTGACCGACCGTTTGACGCCACACGATCGGGCGCCCCTCCCACGATTGTTGATTGACAGCAGTGTTTCAAAACAGACTCGCCCTGAGCGAGCTATCATCATAGTCCGCCATTGTTGATACACTAGAGCAGAATGGCGTCTAAGCGATTGTGGTGTTCTGTTCTTGGGTGTAATAACGAACACATCAGTCATTTTGATGTTCCTAAATCCGAACCGCTGAAGACGCAATGGCTAAGTTTTGTTTTCAAAGGGAATATTCCCTCTCGTCAACGTCAATACTATCATGTTTGCGCGAATCATTTCTCACCAGACTGCTTTATAAACGAGGGTCAGTATAAAGCTGGTTTTGCTAAGAAGCTGCTCCTGAAAAAACAATCGGTACCAACAATTCGTGTTCCTGCTGCACCTCCAGAGAAAGTGAGTGTATGACTGCAAATGCATAAGACTGTAAATATTCTGATGATTTTCAATATTATGCCGGAATAAGTCATGTTATGTGATCACTTAGCATATTTGCTTTTATATAGGCAAGCACATCTAAAGAATTGGACATGGCGCAACATGTGGCCAGCCAAAAGAAAATGTGCACAGTTGGCACCCAGCTCTCAATGGAAAGTCGGCAATACAAAAGCACAGGTTTGCTGCTCCAGATCTTATATAGTGTGAAGTTTTTTGGTATTATCAGTAATACCAGTATTTATTGATTTTTCATTTTGTATTACTTCACTGTATTAAAATGTCAACTAATATGCAACAGGCACACAGACAACTATGTTATACCCAGATACTGGTGTTGGCCAGTCAGTACCACTGTTATCATCATCATCATTATTAACAACACCACCACTAAAGAGGCCAAATAAGAGATCTCGCTTGGAGCTAGAGGAGGAAGAGGAGGGCCCTTCTGGAACCAGCTCAAGCATGAATGTGGAAGAGCCTTTGGATTCCACATATGATCCAGATGACTCCGTCACAAACTTGAGTGAGCCAACAGATGTCATGTAAGTGACAAGACAATTGTTTTGTAAAATATTGCAGTCAGTTCGATTGTATTTGTACTTTTTGATGTTTAAGTATCGCTTTATTATTCTTATAGATTTGAGTCTTCAAAGCCGGTCCACAAGACAGCGACTTACATTGTTTATGAAAACTGCCTGCTGCAGCTTTTTGAGCAGTGCCCTGTGTGTCAAAGTATTACCTATGTACAGAGAAAAGTATTTGGCACATTCCTCTCCGTGGAACAACGCTGCCCACATTGTGACTTCTTCAGAAAATGGAATAGTCAGCCAATTATACAAAGCACTCCTGCAGGGAACCTCCAGCTTTCCGTTGCAGTGTATGCCAATGGTGCCTCTTTCTTCAAAGTTAAAAAGGTAGGTTGGTGAGGATTTTACTGTCTAGCCATATTATTTACTATTGCAAGTAATATCACAAAGATCAACCCTAAACAAAAGTAAGTAATACTAAATGAAGGAATCCTCTTCTCTGACCTTAGATATTCCAGGCAATGAAACTGAAAATGATCCACTACACCACCTTTCGAATTCATGCCCGAAGGTACATACAGCCTGCAATTGTACATAGCTGGAAGACAGCACAGGATGGCATGTTGCAGAATCTCAGACAGCAGCAGAACATTGTCCTGGGTGGAGACATGAGGGCAGATTCGCCAGGTACTAAATTCTGAACAACCGTCTCAGTTTACATATTACTGTGAAACAAAACATACAGAATACTAATAATTAATACCGAATGCAATACAAAGTAAACATTAATTTTCTATGTTAAGGTCATTCAGCCAAGTTTGGAAGTTACTCACTGATGGACCTAAGGACCAGCACTATAATTGATCTGCAACTAGTTCAGGTGAGTCTAACATTACAGACTGATGCAAATGCAATGCAACAAAGTTAATGTACAGGGGAAAAAAGGCACAGGGTTTTTCTTAGTGTGTAGCTATTCGCGAACATAAAAGGCATTGTCAACAATTGTCATGTGTGCCCTTTATTTTGTAACCAGAGTAATGAAGTTGGAGGGAGCAACAACATGGAGAAAGAGGGTCTGAGGAGGAGCCTTGATCTCTTGAGGGCGCACGGTGTGACTTTTGACAGCATTGTTACAAACCGGCACCCTCAAATACAAAAACACTTGCGGGAAGCCAACATCAAACAGTATTACAATGTGTGGCACATTGAAAAAGGTATTAGCTCCTGTCTAATAGTATGTGTTGTTTCTCTGCCTAATGACTGTCATAGTCTCGCACAACTGTTTTTTAAACTGATCAGTAAAATTTTATTACAAAACATTGATACAAAACAATATATTTGACCAGAACTTCCTTTTAATTAAGTGTCCAATAAACATACGGTATCTTTGTGCATGGCTGAATTAAAGTTTGTTTGTTTATATTATTAGGCGTATCAAAGAAACTGCGGAAGATTGCTCAGAACAAAGACAGTGAAAAACTGCAGAAGTGGTATCGTAGTATAAAAAACCACATATATTGGACAGCGGCTTCTTCTTCATCAGGGACAGAGCGAGTGGCAAAGTGGACATCAATTCTTAATCATATCCAAGACTTGCACACACATGATGATCCCGTTTTCCCACAGTGTTTGCATCCGCAAAGCACTACAACGGACAAGAGCAAGTGGTTGAGAGCAGGTGTGTTTACCCTATTACCAGTGTCAATATAACTGATGTGTCTCTGCGTATACAACAGACATATATTTTTTCTCTTAAATTAAAATATGTACTTTTTAATATATATATAAACTTGGTTTTAAATATAAAGTTTAAAGTCCCCGTGAAATCAAAATTGAACCTATTTACTTTGTTAGCGCATATTACTAGTCTTGTGGTGAACAATTAATCCGTGCAAGTGAATATATATTAAAAAAATGTTTTACCTTAGTAATCTTTAATCAAAATCTGAAAAGTTACTTCCGGTCTGGAACGGTTTATTTTTCTGATGACGTAGGTTTCACAGTTTGGGTGGGGAAACGCTTAACCACTCCCCTCAAACCGTTAGTTTGCTATGAGCGAGAGATGGAGAGGAGGAGCGCTAGAGTAAAACCCTGCCCTCTTTTCAATATTCCGTTTCACTTGTTGGAAATACGTCACAGCACTGGAGAAAAATCATTTGCAACTTCCGGTTCACGGGGACTTTAATAAGTTCCACTTTCCCACCAGGAACAACTGCCTTCTCTCGATTAGAGAAGATACTCAGAAACAAGAGGATTCTGAAGGATGTTGAAAAACTGAGCCCTCACCATCAGACCTCATCACTGGAGGCGTTCCACGGCGTAATTCTGCGCTTTGCGCCAAAGAATGTTGTCTTTTCTTTCCTGGGAATGTTATGCAGGTAACTCAATATAATTAGGTAGTGTATAAACAAGTTCAAACACACAAGTGTGACATAAGTAAAGTTTAACCATTATGTATTCTCTATAGACTCTACTTGGCTGGCCTACATTTTAATGAGAATGCTGGGCGTCCCCAAGCCACGACAGCAGCTGGAGAGCCACTATTTAAGGTGGTCTTCCCAAAACATAAGAAAGGACAATATTCTGCAAAGCCAGTGAAAATTGAACCAACATTCCGTGAGTTTAACAACTTTTATTTAAATGCAAAATAGTTGTTGTTTGTACAGACATAATATCAGAAGCTGAACATATTTTTTTTCCCTTTTTTTATGAAAATACTCCACAATACTGAGCAACCCAACTTCAGAGTAAAATGAAAATAACAACAAATTATTATTTTTTTATTTATACAGAGTACGTGGACAACCTGTTGGAACTTATCTTTGAGAACGTTGTTGTGGACCGAACTCCTTATATGGACGATATCCTGAAGATCTCCGTACCTGAGGATCTCACGTCCCAGTTTGACAAACCAGACAAACAGGAAGTGATAGACAGCTATGTGTCTAGGTTTAATCAAGGGCAAGTCTGAACCCTACATATTGTCCATGAGCATTAGGGAATTTTGCCCTTATTTGTTGCACCACACAGGAGGGGCAGCACAACCCTGATTCTCCAGCCCAGAATGCCCCAACACCAGCTGACGAAACTTCTGTATGCTAAAAACCTGTAACGGCTGAGAAAACTAAACCATTTTTTTGTGTTAATACAGTAAAACTGTATTTCTGTCTGTAAATGTTAGTCCAGACAGTTTTGTGTCTATTCATGAAATGGGAAATGAATCAAAAAACAATTTACCCTTCAATTCCCCTTAAGCCTAACAGACTGATCTCATGAAATTGCATGTGTACGACACGCCAATTCGTATTTCCATTTTTGCCGTACTATCAACACAAATAATCGCTTTTCAGCGTGTTTATGAACGCCGTTGACTTAACGTTACATTACTGTATATATAAATCTATGACCTGCCCCAACCCCGTCCCTAAACCTAACCGTCACTGGGCTTAATACCATTTATGAGTCTTCCCCTGCCATCCTAGGAAAAAAAATATCGCTCCCCAGATGTAGCTCTACATTTTGCTTTGTTTCGCTCGGACATTTAATGGCGTAGACATACACGCGGACAGGACAATGCGTATAGATAACGTGTATGTTTACGCAAAAGTCATGATGTCATCACTAAAGGCCCAAAGTCTGATAGGTAGATGTTTAATGCATTCTGAAGCACGAAGAGATTTCATTTTGAGGATTTTATTTTCCAGGTGCTGTAACCTTCTTAAAACCTACAAATTATGAAAATGGGAACTGCCCTTAGATTTTTACAAGATGTCTTACAAGGATACACTTCATGTCCTTTGGGCAGGAGAGGAATTTTCATGTTCCAAAGTTGCAGCATTTTGTTGTTGATGTCAGGAGAACATGGTGTTTCCGCAGAAAATCGAAACCAAGAATGACTGGCTGGCAAGCACCTCTGTGAATTTCAAAGTCCTGTTGTCATACCTGATGTCCAAGTCTGATCCCAATCATTAACTTCCCTAAAATGTCCAAGCACTGTCCATTGACTGAGCGAGCTGGCAGAGAGGAGGGTGTCATGGGCCTTTTTATTTGTCAATGCTGGGTGAGAGTTACGAATATCTTCACTCACAAGGGAAACCATAGAACCAGAGTCAATTAACTTTGGTTAAATAAAGCACACTTCAATGCCCTCAACAATAGCCAAGAACGTTGAAGAGACAAAATCATCAGGGTCTGAGTCATTGTTGTCAGGCAGTAACTTGAGGGTCTGGGGCTGTGAGACAGTAGCTGATGTTTGCCCCTCAACAGAATCTAATGGAAGTTTCCCTGACGGTTGGAGTCAGAGTGCGGGTATCTTTCAGGAGACTGGAAGGGAACACTGCTTCGTAACGTGTCGACTGGCATACCTGTTTCTCGGTGGAGCAGGACTAGGGCTGCGTCTGTATCGGTTCGTGTCATCCTTGTAATGGCGACCATACCTGGAGTACTGATAAGACTGGCGTGAGGGAGAGCGATGACGGTCACGTCTGTCATTGTCATGCCATTGACTGTCTCTCTGTGTAACGGGAAGAAGGACAACGTTCATTGCAGGACACTGGATCACGACCATGATGCTGCTCAGGTAAGTTATTGTCACTGTGGTGTTGTCCGTTATGATAGGGTTGTGGAGAGACACTGGGTGAAAAAAAATGGGTCCAAGCCAGCAACAAAGTGGTGAAATTTTTCACCCTCTAGTGCATTGTGGTCATAGTTGGGAAAGGCTTCTAGTACAAGACGAGTGATGTCTGCACTGTACACATTCAAACGTTCACCTGGTCGAAAATGTCGAGCAATCACATGTGTCTGGATGAATGGCAGGGAGTATATTGGTCCAAAAATGTCTCTTCTTTACTGAATCATAGTCTCTCTGGGTCGAATAAGGAAGGCTGTCCTAATACAGAAATGCAGCATCTGCTAGTCGAGTAGGGAGGACGGAGGCCATCACCGTAGGCAGATCCGTATCAGTTGAACTCATAGCCTGCACTGCCACTTCAAAACGTTGAGACCAACTGGTGAATGATCCAGTCCCTTCTCCTTTAAAAGCGGGTGGAAGATCAATTTTCAGGGCACTGGAGACAGCGTGTGTGGCTAAAGGAGCAGTACCTGTCGATGTAGCGTTAGCATCTCGCCATCGTTGTGAGGGAGGAGAATGCAGCAGAGATTCACTTTTCCTTTAATCAGCCGACATGGTGACAAAATGTCCAGTCCAAAAATCACAAAAGCATGTAAAGTGGAGGGGAAAAAAATACTGCAAAAGTCACTTAATATCTCCAAACTAGATTTCAGGTAATCCACTGGCCTCAAAGAGTATAAAAATCCAGATGGCACAAAAAAGTGAACACATCCACAGTTCGTAGGAATAAAACTGCTGCCACCAAATGTAACATGATGCAGATACGATGATGTACATACAGTAAGAGCTTCGTTGTGCAGTGTAACGCAGTTTCTGTCCTCTCTAAAGCCCGGAACTCGTCCGCTCTCGTCGAGGTAAAAAGCTGCACTTGAACTCACCGAGAGAACAGCAGCCGACTGTCAGCTATAGACTAATGTGCGCTCTGCGCCTGCATTTAATGAGCCAACTGTCTATTTCTGCAGATATATTAGTCTATATTCGTTATTCAAAAAGGAAAACCGACGCTGCCGACTGCAGATACACACAACGTAAACAAAGCAGCGCGTGCATACCGTTTTGAATATCAATCGTTGAGTTGAGTCGGCGCATTTCCAGGGAAAATAAAATTAACCCATTGTTTCTTCAGAGGCGCGGATGAAGGAACTAAAAAATACTTTTGTGTTCATTTGTACATCCGGACACTGAGCAACTGCCATGCTTCGCTCGTTTGCAAGCCATGATATCTCTCGAGGAAAAACTCAAATCTCACAGCTATTTCTCTAGGAAAAAATAAAACCGCGTGTTCGTACTTCCTGTTCCTAGCTCGTTTTCTCAGTCGGGCCAAATTCTCTGGGCGGGCAAAGCAGAGAAAGGGGAGTAACCTTTCTCCTATATGACGTTATATAGGGCGAGATTCTAGATCAGCGCATCTGAGATGCAGACGGATGCAGAGAAGAGAAAAATAGCCAAAGCTCGGTTTACACCGATTGAAAATTCTAGACACGAGGGGACCAAATACAGTCTAGGGGAACTCATATTAATGTTAAAAAACCTCAGAAAATGAAATTTTCATCTCAGAGGATCTTTAAGGCTAACATATAATAATAAAAAAACAACTTAGATTTTGATTTCAGGGGGCCTTTAAGAAACTGCATTACTGCAACTAATCAATTTTAAACTAAACTCAATTTTTTTAAATGTGAAAGTGCATTTGTTTTTCTAAAAGTATTTATATTTCCAGGCTGAATGTAATTAGATTTTTGGGAAGTAGGTTTAAAAAGTTAAATTGTCAGTAAATGTTTTTAAATAACATTCATAAATACTTCAGAACTTGTTATTTATGTATGAAAATTAAATTTGTTAATGGAGGTCTTTTTAAACAAACTTTAAACTTAAAAAAAAAATTGATTTCATATTTAAAGTAAATCATTTAATAAAGATGACAAAATCAGACATGACAAAAGCAGTGTTGGAACATATGGATAAAAACAAAGGACTTGGATTTCCGAAAGATGCTTAATGTTCTCGTCCCTGAAACTGAAACCGTATTAAGGCTGCGAGGCTTTCAGTGGAATCACTAGCACTTCTGAGCTCAGCGTTTGTCCTGCTGTGGGACACATTGACCTTCCTGACAACACTCTTTCACATCACATGTGTCTCTATTGCCTCCGAGCATAATATTACTAAGCACATCGCAAACCAAAAACAAAATCATACACACAAACACAGAAAGACTTTATGATACAAGTGACTGAAAGTAACCTACACATTTTTTAGAGAAGTACCAAACTACCAAAACAGCTGAATTGAACCATGCTTTTTTTTTTTTTTTTTTTTTTTTGCAGTTTATTTATCTTTAAATGACACCCTTTTTATCTTATCTAAATCCCAAACTAAGGGACATAGTTCACCCAAAAAATTAAAATTCTTCCATTAATTACTCACCCTTATGTCGCTAAACCCGTAAGCTTTAGTTAATTTTTTAAACACAACTGAAGATCTTTTTGATGATATCCGAGAGATTTCTGGCAGCATACACAACTACCACTTTGCTTAAAAATGTTCAAAAAGAGATCATAAAACTAATGCATATGAATATAGCGGTTTAGTCCAAATTTTCTGAAGAGACACAATCATTTTATATAAACATATAAACATTGATCAGTGAACATAAAAAATAAGCTCAACCGAACAAACCTCTTGCTGAAGCTCAAACATGCTGCTTAACGAGAATGAACCTCATTATCTGAGCTTCTGGTTACCACAACTGGTGTGTGTTGATGAGTGATTACATGTGAATGAAAGCCTAAATTCAATCTGTTCATCATATAAAGTAAGGGTTTCTGTGTTTACATGACCACGTGCATTGTCGGCTTATTAAGCATAATCGGATGTTTTTAAATAAACACAAACAGGGCAGCAGTGGCTCAGTGGTTCATGTATAGACATCATATTTCTGTATAGACATCAGAAAAGACTTAATATTCAACAATGGTCCCCACCTATACTATAATAAGTTCTTATGTAGGTCATATTTTTGTATCCCCTAAGTCACAAAACAGACCCATAAGAGCGAAACAATGTGGTTTTGCCTTATGTTTACTCATCCTGGAATCAGTTGACAGAGAATATTGTGTGGAAATGGGTTTGGCTTATACCTATAATCAATATTTAATTACAAACAAAGTTAAGAAGGTATCATTCAAAATTATGCATAAAATGTACCCAGTTAAACATAGGCTACTTTGTGAAATTTAAAACCGATATTGATTTTAATTGTACTGTAAAAGTTGCCCTGAAACTGTGGTATATTTATTTTGGCACCCATTTGTAAGACCATTTTGGCAAAATGTTTGATTTTATCACAAATAACATTAATAGCCAATTTGTGTTGTTTTGGAAATATCTATTATTTGGTCTTTTGGAGAATTATAGAGACACGCACGGTCAGGTTTATATAATAATGTTATTGTTTTAATGGCAAAATTCCATATTCACAAATGTAAATTTTCCTGTAAAAGACCCTTCCTGTTGTTTATCATTTAAAGGTACAATATGTAGTATGTTTCACCACCAGGGCTTGCTAACCTCTTTCAATAACAAACGCGTATATATCGATGACACAAAGCATTGCGCGATTGCTAATTAGAGACGTAAGTTATGCCAGCACCACATGCAGCGCGAGTCCCGCGGATATTAAGGAATAAGGACGTTTAATTTTACCGAACAAGTGCTGAATTAATACTCACACAGGTCAGTTTATTAGACAAATGAAACTTGCGAATATGACGCCATTGACTCCTCACCCCTGCTCACACGTCCCGTTTCCTTGGTTAAAATTGCAATTTTCTCACGATTTACAAATAGTTGGAAATATTATGGATATTATAAGTAATCAACTAAACAAAATATGTAACATTGGCCACTGAAATCCTACATATTGTACCTTAAAGAAAGAAATGGAGCTTTATATTGACTCAATGCGATTTTATATGAAGCAAAAATAAGTTAAAACTCTGAAAATGTTTAAATTTCTTTATGTAGATCTACATTAATCCCCCTTTTGTTGTATTTTCTTAAATACAGTAATGTAACATGCTCATATTTTTTGTTTGTAAGACTGGAAAACTGGAACTGGTTGATGTAATCAGTCTGACCAGTGTCTTCTGAAGACAAATGGCATTGCAGATTAACATTTGACACCCTACCCCCTTTTCTCTGAGCATCTTATCTACATCTTCTCTCTCTCTCTCTGAGTCAGTAAATTGAAAACTCTCACAAGAATATATATGTTTTCAATGTGAATGTGATAATCTTTAAGGAGTGTTTAGAATCATCTTGAAGGTCTCAGGGTGACTGGTAATAATGTCTCATTTCCAAAGAAGTAGAAGAAAAGGTAATAAGGTTTTTAAGAACATAGAAATATCTTGCACACAAAGAAGGATGTGCCTTTGACTTTTGTCTGAATGCAATTTACAACCAAGCAAATGGTCTGCGCCCAATAAGCATGTTGGGGGAGATTCAGTAATTTTCCATTGTAACTTGGTGATTTACATATCAGGTGAGGTCTGATTATAAAGGGAGATGTAACAAGAGTTCGGGGCTGCCTTTCTGTATTCAGATCAGCCCATGATGTTGTGTCTAGGCTCAGCTCATGTAATATGTTGGGTAAAAGTTCTTTGTTCTAAAACATTTGGTGGTTTGCTCTGATTATCTTGTGGAATTCTAATGATACATTTACCTGACATAATAAATTGTTATATTTGGCTATTCTAACAGACTTTGACTTTATTTTCATTAGTGTTAAAGGAATAGTCAAGCATTATTAACGTATTAATGATGCACAGATATCATTGATAAACCCTCAAAACGAGTTAATACATAAGATTAAATGTGTTGCATTTAATTAAATTCACTTTGCCATGGAAAAGACGGAACACGCTTGAAACCTTCACCACGAATCGAACTCCGCCTTGGACCGATTTCGTGGCCCTTTTTACATGTTAATACAAAAAAGTTACGTGTCATTTATATCCTGTGTGGAAATACAGTTCAGAAATCATAAGAGCTCTTTAAAACAGACATTTTACTAATAAGTAAAACTATGCATAAACACACTGACTTCCACAAATGACAATAATACAGTGTGACTCAGCAGCTGTCTTGAGGAGATTTAGACTAATCCCATCTCTCTATGCTCCTCTTAAAGGTACAGTGTGGGATTTTTAGCGACATCTAGCGGTTCGGATGCGAGTTTGCACTAAGGGCTCAGCCCACTGCTCACCCCTCCCTTGCGAAGAAGCTACGGTTGCTAAAACGGGACAAACATCTCGTCGGCTGAGACAGCAGAGAATAGCCAGGGTAAGAAGAGAGTGTGTAAAATTGTCACCGTTTCTGTACCACAGTCCATTATAAACCACATCATGGATAAAGTGTAAGCCATAGTCAGGTGAGGATCAAGGGTTTTAATATATAATTTAATATAATAATAGTAATCAGCTGATTGTCTCACAAATGTAACCAGCACATTTCTCCCCACGTAGCAAACCCATAATACAGTGAGGGAGAAGAACCACATGAAACTATGCAGCTATATATTTCTTGTAACAGGGTACTAAAAGTTTAGCTGGCTAATATGAGCTGTTACTGTGGACTGAACTGAACTGGTTAAAGCGCAAAGCCTTGTTTACACTCGACGCGTACGCATGAGTCCAAATGACATGATTGTAACAGCGCGCACCTCCGCATCCCATAGACACCATTTACTACACACAATAGGCCTTTTCTCTGATTTTGAAAACTCTTCTCGATCAACTTTGATCTCTTACAAGATTGACGGGTTAGTGATTCCTGTAACATACTGTTTTACGGTCAATGACATGAGTACTAATCAGCTGTCTCACGAACGTAACAGCACATTTATCCCCACATAACAAAAACAAACCCATAACACAGCAAGGAAGAACTAAGTTACATGAAACAATCCCAACTACATATTTTACACCATGCACTCACAAGGGAAAAGTCACTAGTCACAGTGTTTATGGCTAGCTTCCAGCTTTCCGCTACTTCTCTTTCAAGGTAGTGATCAAACGCTTCTGTAACGCTGTTTGTTCGCGTTCAGCTATGTAGAAATATGACGTCACAATATGGCGACCTTCATAGTAGGGGATTCCTGTGGTTATGGAGATATAAATGTCTCATTCTAAGGTAATAAAAACATTACGGTTTATTAAGTAAGTTCTTTATACACCACTGAAAACATAGTTATGGATGTCATTGCATTTCTGTTAATATAGATACTCGACTTTTTTACACATTGCACCTTTAATTTTGTCATTGAGTATAAGCCTAAATGTTTGTGATATGATACTTGGGCTAGTCAGAAAAACAGTTTTTTTTTTTTTAGGTTAACTGATGTAATTGTGTGTCTCTGGAAAAGATTGATCTGTTGAATATCGTTTTTTGGGTCAGTTTTTTTTTTTTACATTGTTTTTTTTTTTTTTTTTTTTTTGCGTAGTAAAAAATATAAAAAGCCTATCTTAATATGTTAAAATTTTAAAGTAAATGTACATTGATCAACATCTTTGGGTCCCCCTCTCTCGATACACTGGTTATGCTTTTACCACCTACACTCTTAGAAGAAATGGTTCAATTTAGAACCAGAAATGGTTCCATCCCAATGGTTCTATATAGAACCATTGTTTTGGTAAAAGGTTCTATTGGCCAAGTATGGAACCCCAGGGTTCTATAGGAACCCTTTATTTAAGAGTGTATAGAACCTTTTAGGGGTTCCAAATACGTAGCACTGATAGAACCTTTTAAGGTTCTATATAGAACCTTTTCTTAAACTGGCGCAGCGCTTACTCGCGGTAGGTAAAAAATGCATGATTTGATTTGTTAAACATGAAAAGGACTTATCCTTCTGGTATGGCCTCTAACGTTAACATAGATAAATGTTCTCTATTATTAGGTGCATATCCAAGTGGAGTGTGGAGAGCTCACTTGCATTTCCTATCTACAGTGGAAACAACTTAAAATTCTCCATCATTTTTGGTCATACAGAAAAGAATAATACATCAGTCTCATCTACTTTTATCTGTGTAAACTCACAATAACAATAAAACGTTTTGTGAAAGAAAACAAAACAGTGAACTGAAGCGTGTCTCAAAAATGAAATACAGTGTAAACTAGCATCACAGACATGAGAAATATATATATATATATATATATATATATATATATATATATATATATACTGTATATATATATACAATAAATGCAGGATTGATGCGCATAAGGGACTTATTGTTGTCTGCCTACACTTCACATAACAGGCCGTGGCATGGGCTTCATTTATCAAACTGTGATAGTTTCATCAAATGGTAAACGTTGTATCAATAAATACAAGTGACTTGAATACTATACTTACCATTAATGGCCCCTCTCCCGCGTGCCTGCCTGGAATCCAGTAATGCAGCAGCTCTTTTGCCACTCAGTCCGGATGAGGGGGGCGTTTTCCAGCGGAAAAATTACGTCAATGCATACCCTCAATATGTTAATCACGCCCCCGGTGATGCTGCGATTCATTTGGCTTACACAACTGATGGTCAGCTCATCCAGATGACCACAGAACTCTGGGGTCACAAACGAGCCATGGCCATCTAAACAAGGGGGCAACATTAAGGTAGGCTAATTATTTGTTTACGTTTCTTGTAGCCTTGTATATTTTATGGACTGTCATTTAAAGTAAGTATACTGGAATGACACCTTTTGGGATTCTTTTCCAGCTCACGTGTTAAACTTACTGATCTGATCTATAGCCAACTTATCTGGCCATAAAAAGCTCAAAAGAAGCATGAACTCAACTCATCACATCGAGGATCTTTTTCAGAAGAACTCCACCTGTAAGTATGATGCCAAAAACTTTAACTCGAACACCACAGAAGATCTTCCTCATCCTCCTCATCTTCCGCGCTTCACCACCGCGGCTCAGGTCCGAGTGACGCTCACGCTCATCCTGTGCGCGCTGTCCGCCTGCTGCAATCTCGCCGTGCTTTATTTAGCCAACCAAAACCACAGAAAACGCTCCCACGTTCGGTTGATCATCACCAATCTGGCTGTGGCGGATTTACTGGTGACGTTCATCGTCATGCCGCTGGACGCGGTGTGGAATATAACGGTGCAGTGGCTCGCCGGGGATCTCGCGTGCCGGACGCTGATGTTTCTCAAACTCGTGGCCATGTACTCGTGCGCTTTCGTAACCGTGGTGATTAGTTTGGACCGACAGGCTGCCATTCTCAACCCTCTGTCTATCAACAAAGCGAAGAGGAGAAATAAAGTGATGCTGAGTGTAGCGTGGACCACGAGTGTCGTGTTATCCATACCACAGGTAAGTGACGTGTACGGAGAAGTTTTAAGACAAGGTAAGAAGTAAGATAAATTTCCCCCCTCTGCCCTCTTTATTTATATTTATACAAACTGACTTTATATATATATAATATTTAAATATATGCAGTACTACCTTTCAAATTTATCAAAAATGACAGTAAAGAAATGTATAATTTTTCAAAATATTTAGGCTATATCAAATTGAATTGATGCTGTTCTTTCTTTTAACTTTTTTATTAAACAAAGGTTCCTGAAAAAAAGTATTGTCGGTTCCAAGTTGTTTACAACATTGATAATAATACTAAGAAATGTTAAAGGTAAATCAGCATATTAGAATTATTTCTGAAGGATCATGTGACACTGAATACTGGAGTTTTCCATCACAGGAATAAATTACATTTTAAAATATATTAAATTAGAAATAGAAACAGTTATTTCAAATAGAAACAAGAGGCTTATTTCAAAAACATTTAAAAAATCTTACCAATACCAAATATTGAAAAAAAGTAAGCTTGCGCCTGTGATATCTTCTCTGTGCAGGTGTTTGTTTTCCATGTTGTGGTGATTGATTCCCCCAAGCGGTTTATCCAGTGTACGACATACGGCAGCTTTAGTTCACGCTGGCAGGAGACACTTTACAACATGCTTACCTTCACCTTCCTCTTTCTCTTACCACTCTTCATCATGATCTCATGCTACACCAGGATACTGTTTGAGATCTCCAAGAAAATGACTGAAGACAGCTGTAAGTTTTTTTTGTTTTGTTTTTTCAAAGGAAGCTCCATTATTGAATCAACAGAGCTTCTTGATCAGTTTGCATGTGACATTACCCTGAGGTGTCTTTGCTTTAACTGTCAAGCTAACGTCTTGCTTTTGTTGTGATCTATGTCACATCCAGTGCTGTCCAACAAAGTGCAGCTGCGCAGGTCAAAAAACAACATCCCTAAGGCACGCATGCGGACTCTGAAGATGACTGTGGTCATCGTTCTGTCGTTCATGGTGTGTTGGACTCCCTACTACATGCTTGGCCTATGGTACTGGTTCTGTCCCGCTGGCCTGGAGGAAACAGTGTCCCAGTCCCTCTCGCACATCCTTTTTATCTTTGGCCTATTAAATGCTTGTTTGGACCCCCTCATCTATGGCCTCTTCACCATTCCACTGTGTAGAGGCATGAGGCACCGACAGCGTGAACGTAACGTTGTAGCTTTTGAGCTGGAGAACACTAATAACTCTTTGATGACTTCCATCAGAACTTCCACCTCCTCTCTCACTTTAAAGAGACTGACAGTTCAGCAGACTTCTGGAGAAAAGCTAGAATGGGATGTGCACAGGATTGGAGATGATAAGCCAAAGAATAGTGTTGCTTTTACAAATTATTATTCCACCTGTAGAGATTAAAGGCCAAAACACGAGTTGTCTTTATAGCTTTACATTGAATTACCATTAAAGTTATGGCTTAAAAATGAAATTTAAAAAGGTGTTATTTACTGTAATTAGTACATTAATACATTAAAGACTTGTACATTGTTGCAAAAAAAAAATCTATTTTTAGTAAATGCTTGTACTTTTAAAGTTTATATTTATCAAAGACTCATGAAAATGTGTATCAGGGTTTCTACAGAAATTTTTTTTTCAACATTGATAATAATAAGAAATGTTTCTTGAGCATCAAATCAGCATATTAGAATATTTCTGAAGGATCATGTGACACTGAAGACTGGAGTAATGATGCTGAAAATTCAGCTTTGCCATCACAGGAATCAATTTTTATTTTTAATTTTATATAACAGTTATTTTAAATTGGAAAAAAAGGAATACTGTATCATGTACTTGTTTATTTTTTCGGGGTTCTCAAAGCCCTCTTTTTCACAATGTCCTTTGAAAGGCTCTTCATGCATTTACATCTCATGCTTTTTTTTCTGGCAAAGATCTTTTTTATTAAAATGATAATTATAAGGGTTGATATTGAGCATTCAGTGTTTTGTCATGTGGTCTAAAAGTTGAAATCACAATAAAATTAATTGGAAATCAATGGCTTGAGGTGTTTTGCACAGATCATTAAATGAATGCAACTCGATGTAGTTATGAGTTCAGACTCAGACCATGTTAAGTTCCATAACCTCATAAAACCATGTTACAGCCTGTCAACTGCCCATGGCCAGTGCAATTAAAAATGAACAAGTAAAAATGTGACACAAAATTCTGAATAAACAAAATGACATGAATAACTTTTTCATTTGGTGGTTTTTATTAAGCCAGAGGGGAAAAATGAGCTACTCTGATTAATATTGAGGCTCAAGTTCAATTAAATTGATGTTCAGTACAAATGGCACTAATTGTGAAAAGATTTACTTGCCGGAAAAGACTTAAGTGGAGCAAAGCTGAAACCCAGTGCCTATGGCCTGTCATATGAAATGAATAAGAACAATACAACCAGGAAATTGGTGTCGACATTCAGTATAATAATGCGTGGGAGATATCATTAGCTCTGATGCTATGTACAATTTCTTCAGAACAGGCCATGAGATGTGCAGAACAGTCAGTTTGCTATGGACTCACCCAACAAATATACTACATTTTATTTACTTGACCTTTTGTTAAGTAGACAACTAAATGTAGGAAAAATGCTAGGATCAAGTCAGAATAAACGTAATCAAATGCAAAGATTACTCACACGTATATATTAAGGCATGTGCAGATAAAAACACATTTGCATGATGTAGCAGAGCTTCTTGTGAGAACTGACAGGCACCCTCCTCATAACCCCGACCTGAAATGAATTTTCATTACAGAAGTTTGTCAAATTAACTGAATTCGATGTTTAAAGTTTTTGATGGTATCAACATCACCAAAATCCACATAAATACATAAGAAAATGCACTCTTTGTCTTTCAGCATGTGGTGTCTGGTTCTCTTCTTATTGTGTGGCGTTTCATTTAATAGCACGCTTCTGTAACTGCTCCCACTGGAAAGCCATATTTCTGTTCCTCTCTTTCCAAGAGTCAGCTCTACACACACAAATACATTACACATAGACAGTATATTCAGTATTTTAGGTTAGAGGCCAAAGTTATTTTGATTAGAGATTATGAGACCACATATTTTAAAAAAAAATAATGTGCAGATAAATTATTTATATTAAACACTGCAATATTCCATAAAAACAATAATTGTTCATTTTGGTGGATTTTTACAGTGACTTTAAGCCCCATTCACACTAAGAATGATTACTAGAACAATAACTATGAACATCAGGTAAAGAAAAAAAGTTCTAAATCTAAAGGAATAGCAGAGTCCATACTGTAACAATAACTACACAGAGGAACAATATTGTAGGAATCACTTTTTTTTTTGCTAATAAATGATGAAAAAAAATAAAACAATATTGACAGCCAAAATTCCTATTTTAAAGCACATGCTGCAGATATTGTGTAGATGCTAATTTAATTATCATTTTAATTCTTGCTCTTGGTTTGGTGTCTTGTCTTGTATTTGTATGATCTGTCACTATACTATAGTAGTAATTTTGTAAAATAATTTTACATTTGATGAACAGATTGCAGTGCAGTCTTACAATGGGTCTCATCCACTAAAAAGAGTGTCATGTGATGAAAAGGTTCTAAGAGAATATTTCTTTCAGTTGCATTCACATAAATATATTCGTAGATCAATTATGTAATACTGAGCAACAGTTCACAAACCTTTCCTGAAAGTAAAGGTTGCAGGCCTCCTCCAAACCTGAAAGTGTGGCTCTGGTCACTTTTCCAGTTTCATCTGGCATACTGGTGACACGGAACTGATCCATCAATGAACATTCAGAAAAGCTGAAGCTGAAGAGAGAGCTCTCATCCTCTCCCCTTTTGGACACCTTCACTAAAGGTGTTTTTCTGTTACCTAAAAAACACAAATCAGGTGGAGTGTCACCAGGAACACAATCCTGTAATTGATTATTACACAGTCCTGTAATAATGCACACCTGTTTTTTAACAATTCAACGGCCCAGAGTCAATTCACGAGTTCACACTTACATGTAATTAGAGTGGATAAGGTTTAATGCATATTTGGCATGCTGTCTCGGGGGAGGGCTCCGAGCTTGGAGTTATACCCAGGGTACTCCCCCCTATGTAAGTGTTTAGGCCTAGAAGTGTGGAGAAGGGGCGGTGGAGGGATGCTGCTGAACTATCAATGGAGTGAGGTGAGACTGCTGAATCTATATATACCTTTTATCATTTATTGCTGAGAGCACTCCACTCGTGTTAATCAGGCATGTGATTGGCTAAGGACAAAAAAGCAGGAAAATATAGTATTTTATATAGTATGTAGTATATAGTTTTATAGTATTTAAATATAGTAATTTTCCATAGTAAATTTTTCCCTATGGATGTCAATGGGGACCAGCAACTGTCTGGTTACCCACATTCTTCAAAATATCTTTTTTGTTCAGCACAAGAAATAAATTAATACAGGTTTGGAACAACATTACAGTGAATAAACAATGACAGAATTTTTATTTTGGGGTCAACTATCCCTTTAAGAACAAGCGGCTGCATGTTTATTATTAGGGCTACTGTCACTTTAAGACCTATGCGCGACGCGTCTAATATACACGGAGCATTTGACAAGCAGATTTCTCTCAATTTTCTCGGTTTGCTTTGAGTTTAGACATAACCAAATGTTTTTATGTAAACCTTGTGTGTATTTGAGAGTAATAGCGAAATAATACTCCAAAGATAACTTAGTCCAGCAACCAGGCGCTGTTAGACAAGCTTTTAGTACATGTGCACGTCGGGTGTTCGCGCTTAGAACACTGCGGTCAAGTGGGCTGCGCGTGGAAAATACACGGTCAAGCTAGCCGCACATTTTTTTTTTTTTTTTTTGGATGCGCGTCAAATCCTGCAGTTACGGTATGGGTGCTGAAGGACGCCAAAATTGATTTTGACTCTTTTGCCTGATATTTTCCATCGTATTAGGACACAAATAATACAATTTCATGATCTTTTCTTAACACATGACTTTTAATATTGTTTGTTTGTTGTTTTTGTAATGTTTCTAGGCTTAAATATGAATTATACCAATTATAATGTATTCATGTTCATATTATTAAACATTATCATACATTTTTATTGTTAATATTTACGTTTTTTAGACACTACTTTCTGCTATTTTCCATCTTATTCGGAGACAAAAAATATATATATTTTTAAAAAACATGACTTTTTCATTTTTTATTATTATTTTATTGTTTGTAGGCCTATATGATTTACATTAATTTAAATTTTATTTTTAAAGATTTAATTTATTCATGCTCATGTTAATGTTAATTATCATACATCATTTTTTTACATTTAATTGTTAATTATAAATGTTTATGAATGTATATATATATATATATATATATAATTTGATTTTTTTATTATACATTATTATTGCCTACTTTATTAATGTAAATTAAATTGAATATTAATATTAATTATCGATAAATTTATTTAGCTTTTTTTGTTGAATTTAATGTTTGTATATGTATAGACTCATTATTAATATATGTAATGATTAGGGATGGGTACCGAAACCCGGTATTAAACGGGCCCCGGTACTGAATTTTGAAAGACCGCTGTATCGATAAGCTCGGACGTTATCGGTTCTGCTGTCGGTACTGGAGAAATTATTTATTATTCCTATAAAGACGTTATCTTGAACATGTTTATATCGCCAGCCATTTCTATATATAAACTATATTTTAATTAAACCATTTGTCTGTGATGCAAATTTGACATTCGCAGTTCAGAAGAGAGAGAGAGAGAGAGAGAGAGAGAGAGAGAGAGAGAGAGAGAGAGAGAGAGAGAGAGAGAGAGCGATCAAAAGTCATTTTACTGTATAGTTTTGGAGAAAAGTTCAGGCAAACCCAGCCCAATCATCAAAGCGTGTTATAGCACTTAAACCAAAAAGTCGTTAGGTCCAATAGGTCGTTGGTGTCAAAATGTCAAAAACCAATATGTCGTTATGGTAAGTTTAAGTTTCAGTTTAAGTGTAAGTTTCTAGTTTGAGGGAGTGAAACCGTGACATCTACACGTTTTCCAAAGTGGACCAAAGTGATTATTTCATGTCTTGTCGGCTGGAGAAATGTTGTTTTGGCCACTTTGTTTGATAAAATCACAACAATTTAATGTAAGCAAGAAAGGGATTTGAACTCAGGTCTTCTTGATTGAAGCCCAACGCTTGATCAACTGAGCCACTGAATGTGTTGAGTTCAAAGTTGTATTGGATGGATTTTTATTGCGGGTTATTTGTTGGAAAAATAAATATAGAAAGAATTTGACACAAGAGGGCAGTATAGCCCTATTTATGGTTTTGAGTTTAAACTATCACTGCAGTTAAACCGTGACATCTACACGTTTTTCAAAGTGGACCAACGTGATTATTTCACGTCTTGTCGTGATGGGTTGGGCACTGAAGTTACATGAGTTTCTTCTCGTTGCTAAACAACGGAACTAGGTCGAGTATTTAAAAGGTTATGGTTAACACGGTTAACGTGGTTTAACGTCGATGTAATACGTTGTTTTAAAGTACCTTTTGCTTAAACGAGGAGCTGGGGGACACCGGAAAAACAGAGCCGGACAGTACCGGAGTACATTTACTTGAAGAGGGCCATGAGACATAGACCTGAGTGCAACAATGGAGGCTCTAGACCCTTCCAGTGCTGAGATATCGAAACTCAAAATTTCGACCCGAAAAAAACGACAGTGTTACCCCTTACGTTTTTTTTTTGGGCGAAAATTTAAGTATCCCCAATCTTCTCAAAACTCTGGATTCTGATAGAGGGCCATGAGACTTAGACTTGAGTGCAACAATGGAGGCTCTAGACCCTTCCAGAGCTGAGATATCGAAAATCAAAATTTCGACCCGAAAAAAAAAACGACAGTGTTACCCCTTACGGTTTTTTTTTTTGGGCGAAAAATGAAGTATCCCCAAACTTCTCAAAACTCTGGATTCTGATAGAGGGCCGTGAGCCTTAGACCTGAGTGCAAAAATGGAGGCTCTAGACCCTTCCAGAGCTGAGATATCGAAATTAAAAAATTCGACCAGAAAAAAAAACGACAGTGTTACCCCTTACGTTTTTTTTTTGGGCGAAAAATTAAGTATCCCCAATCTTCTCAAAACTCTGGATTCTGATAGAGGGCCATGAGACATAGACCTGAGTGCAACAATGGAGGCTCTAGACCCTTCCAGAGCTGAGATATCGAAATTCAAAATTTCGAACCGAAAAAAAAACGACAGTGTTACCCCTTACGTTTTTTTTTTTGGGCGAAAAATTAAGTATCCCCAATCTTCTCAAAACTCTGAATTCTGATAGAGGGCCATGAGACTTAGACCTGAGTGCAACAATGGAGGCTCTAGACTCTTCCAGAGCTGAGATATCGAAAATCAAAATTTCGACCCGTAAAAAAAACGACAGTGTTACCCCTTACGTTTTTTTTTTGGGGCGAAAAATTAAGTGTCCCTGATCTTCTCAAAACTCTGGATTCTGATAGAGGGCCATGAGACTTAGACCTGAGTGCAACAATGGAGGCTCTAGACCCTTCCAGAGCTGAGATATCGAAATTCAAAATTTCGACCAGAAAAAAAAACGACAGTGTTACCCCTTACGTTTTTTTTTTGGGGCGAAAAATGAAGTATCCCCAATCTTCTCAAAACTCTGGATTCTGATAGAGCGCAATGAGACATAGACCTGAGTGCAACAATGGAGGCTCTAGACCCTTCCAGAGCTGAGATATCGAAAATCAAAATTTCGACCCGAAAAAAAAAACGACAGTGTTACCCCTTACGGTTTTTTTTTTTGGGCGAAAAATGAAGTATCCCCAATCTTCTCAAAACTCTGGATTCTGATAGAGGGCCATGAGACTTAGACCTGAGTGCAACAATGGAGACTCTAGACCCTTCCAGAGCTGAGATATCGAAAATCAAAATTTCGACCCGAAAAAAAAAACGACAGTGTTACCCTTTACTTCTTTTTTTTTTTGGGCGAAAAATTAAGTATCCCCAATCTTCTCAAAACTCTGGATTCTGATAGAGGGCCATGAGACTTAGACCTGAGTGCAACAATGGAGGCTCTAAACCCTTCGAGAGCTGAGATATCGAAAATCAAAATTTCGACCCGTAAAAAAAACGACAGTGTTACCCCTTACGTTTTTTTTTTGGGCGAAAAATTAAGTATCCCCAATCTTCTCAAAACTCTGGATTCTGATAGAGGGCCATGAGACTTAGACCTGAGTGCAACAATGGAGGCTCTAGACCCTTCCAGAGCTGAGATATCGAAAATCAAAATTTCGACCCGTAAAAAAAAACGACAGTGTTACCCCTTACGGTTTTTTTGGGGGGCGAAAAATTAAGTATCCCTAATCTTCTCAAAACTCTGGATTCTGATAGAGGGCCATGAGACTTAGACCTGAGTGCAACAATGGAGGCTCTAGACCCTTCCAGAGCTGAGATATCTAAATTCAAAATTTCGACCCGAAAAAAAAACGACAGTGTTACCCCTTACGTTTTTTTTTTTTTTGGGCGAAAAATTAAGTATCCCCAATCTTCTCAAAACTCTGGATTCTGATAGAGGGCCATGAGACATAGACCTGAGTGCAACAATGGAGGCTCTAGACCCTTCCAGTGCTGAGATATCTAAACTCAAAATTTCGACCCGAAAAAAAAAACGACAGTGTTACCCCTTACGTTTTTTTTTTTTTGGGCGAAAAATTAAGTATCCCCAATCTTCTCAAAACTCTGGATTCTGATAGAGGGCCATGAGACATAGACCTGAGTGCAACAATGGAGGCTCTAGATCCTTCCAGTGCTGAGATATCGAAACTCAAATTTTCGACCCGAAAAAAAAACGACAGTGTTACCCCTTACGTTTTTTTTTGGGGGCGAAAAATTAAGTATCCCCAATCTTCTCAAAACTCTGGATTCTGATAGAGGGCCATGAGACATAGACCTGAGTGCAACAATGGAGGCTCTAGACCCTTCCAGTGCTGAGATATCTAAACTCAAAATTTCGACCCGAAAAAAAAAACGACAGTGTTACCCCTTACGTTTTTTTTTTTTTGGGCGAAAAATTAAGTATCCCCAATCTTCTCAAAACTCTGGATTCTGATAGAGGGCCATGAGACATAGACCTGAGTGCAACAATGGAGGCTCTAGACCCTTCCAGAGCTGAGATATCGAAAATCAAAGTTTCGACCCGAAAAAAAAACGACAGTGTTACCCCTTACGTTTTTTTTTGGGCGAAAAATTTAGTATCCCCAATCTTCTCAAAACTCTGGATTCTGATAGAGGGCCATGAGACATAGACCTGAGTGCAACAATGGAGGCTCTAGACCCTTCCAGAGCTGAGATATCGAAAATAAAAATTTCGACCCGAAAAAAAAATGACAGTGTTACCCCTTACATTTTTTTTTTTGGGCGAAAAATTAAGTATCCCCAATCTTCTCAAAACTCTGGATTTTGATAGAGGGCCATGAGACTTAGACCTCAGTGCAACAATGGAGGCTCTAAACCCTTCCAGAGCTGAGATATCGAAAATCAAAATTTCGACCCGTAAAAAAAAACGACAGTGTTACCCCTTACGTTTTTTTTTTTGGGCGAAAAATTAAGTATCCCCAATCTTCTCAAAACTCTGGATTCTGATAGAGGGCCATGAGACTTAGACCTCAGTGCAACAATGGAGGCTCTAAACCCTTCCAGAGCTGAGATATCGAAAATCAAAATTTCGACCCGTAAAAAAAAACGACAGTGTTACCCCTTACGTTTTTTTTTTTTGGGCGAAAAATTAAGTATCCCCAATCTTCTCAAAACTCTGGATTCTGATAGAGGGCCATGAGACTTAGACCTGAGTGCAACAATGGAGGCTCTAGACCCTTCCAGAGCTGAGATATCGAAATTCAAAATTTCGACCAGAAAAAAAAACGAAAGTGTTACCCCTTACGGTTTTTTTTTTTGGGCCAAAAATGAAGTATCCCCAATCTTCTCAAAACTCTGGATTCTGATAGAGGACCATGAGACATAGACCTGAGTGCAACAATGGAGGCTCTAGACTCTTCCAGAGCTGAGATATCGAAAATCAACAGTTCGACCCGAAAAAAAAAACGACAGTGTTACCCCTTACGTTTTTTTTTTTTGGGCGAAAAATGAAGTATCCCCAATCTTCTCAAAACTCTGGATTCTGATAGAGGGCCGTGAGCCTTAGACCTAAATGCAAAAATGGAGGCTCTAGACCCTTCCAGAGCTGAGATATCGAAAATCAAAATTTCGACCAGAAAAAAAAACGACAGTGTTACCCCTTACGTTTTTTTTTGGGGCGAAAAATTAAGTATCCCCAATCTTCTCAAAACTCTGGATTCTGATAGAGGGCCATGAGACATAGACCTGAGTGCAACAATGGAGGCTCTAGACCCTTCCAGAGCTGAGATGTTGAAACTCAAAATTTCGACCCGAAAAAAAAAAACGACAGTGTTACCCCTTACGTTTTTTTTGGGTGAAAAATGAAGTATCCCCAATCTTCTCAAAACTCTGGATTCTGATAGAGGGCCATGAGACTTAGACCTGAGTGCAACAATGGAGGCTCTAGACCCTTCCAGAGCTGAGATATCGAAAATCAAAATTTCGACCCGAAAAAAAAAACGACAGTGTTACCCCTTACGTTTTTTTTTGGGGGCGAAAAATTAAGTATCCCTAATCTTCTAAAAACTCTGGATTCTGATAGAGGGCCATGAGACATAGATATGAGTGCAACAATGGAGGCTCTAGACCCTTCCAGAGCTGAGATATCGAAATTCAAAATTTCGACCAGAAAAAAAAAACGACAGTGTTACCCCTTACGGTTTTTTTTTTGGGCGAAAAATTAAGTATCCCCAATCTTCTCAAAACTCTGGATTCTGATAGAGGGCCATGAGACTTAGACCTGAGTGCAACAATGGAGGCTCTAAACCCTTCCAGAGCTGAGATATCGAAAATCAAAATTTCGACCCGTAAAAAAAAATGACAGTGTTACCCCTTACGTTTTTTTTTTTGGGCGAAAAATTAAGTATCCCCAATCTTCTCAAAACTCTGGATTCTGATAGAGGGCCATGAGACTTAGACCTGAGTGCAACAATGGAGGCTCTAGACCCTTCCAGAGCTGAGATATCGAAATTCAAAATTTCGACCAGAAAAAGAAACGAAAGTGTTACCCCTTACGGTTTTTTTTTTTGGGCCAAAAATGAAGTATCCCCAATCTTCTCAAAACTCTGGATTCTGATAGAGGACCATGAGACATAGACCTGAGTGCAACAATGGAGGCTCTAGACTCTTCCAGAGCTGAGATATCGAAAATCAACAGTTCGACCCGAAAAAAAAAACGACAGTGTTACCCCTTACGTTTTTTTTTTTTGGGCGAAAAATGAAGTATCCCCAATCTTCTCAGAACTCTGGATTCTGATAGAGGGCCGTGAGCCTTAGACCTAAGTGCAAAAATGGAGGCTCTAGACCCTTCCAGAGCTGAGATATCGAAAATCAAAATTTCGACCAGAAAAAAAAACGACAGTGTTACCCCTTACGTTTTTTTTTGGGGCGAAAAATTAAGTATCCCCAATCTTCTCAAAACTCTGGAGTCTGATAGAGGGCCATGAGACATAGACCTGAGTGCAACAATGGAGGCTCTAGACCCTTCCAGAGCTGAGATGTTGAAACTCAAAATTTCGACCCGAAAAAAAAAAACGACAGTGTTACCCCTTACGTTTTTTTTGGGTGAAAAATGAAGTATCCCCAATCTTCTCAAAACTCTGGATTCTGATAGAGGGCCATGAGACATAGACCTGAGTGCATCAATGGAGGCTCTAGACCCTTCCAGAGCTGAGATATCGAAATTCAAAAGTTCGACCCGAAAAAAAAAACGACAGTGTTACCCCTTACGTTTTTTTTTTTTTGGGCGAAAAATTAAGTATCCCCAATCTTCTCAAAACTCTGGATTTTGATAGAGGGCCATGAGACTTAGACCTCAGTGCAACAATGGAGGCTCTAAACCCTTCCAGAGCTGAGATATCGAAAATCAAAATTTCGACCCGTAAAAAAAAAACGACAGTGTTACCCCTTACGTTTTTTTTTTTTGGGCGAAAAATTAAGTATCCCCAATCTTCTCAAAACTCTGGATTCTGATAGAGGGCCATGAGACTTAGACCTCAGTGCAACAATGGAGGCTCTAAACCCTTCCAGAGCTGAGATATCGAAAATCAAAATTTCGACCCGTAAAAAAAAAACGACAGTGTTACCCCTTACGTTTTTTTTGGGTGAAAAATGAAGTATCCCCAATCTTCTCAAAACTCTGGATTCTGATAGAGGGCCATGAGACTTAGACCTGAGTGCAACAATGGAGGCTCTAGACCCTTCCAGAGCTGAGATATCGAAAATCAAAATTTCGACCCGAAAAAAAAAACGACAGTGTTACCCCTTACGTTTTTTTTTGGGGGGCGAAAAATTAAGTATCCCTAATCTTCTAAAAACTCTGGATTCTGATAGAGGGCCATGAGACATAGATATGAGTGCAACAATGGAGGCTCTAGACCCTTCCAGAGCTGAGATATCGAAATTCAAAATTTCGACCAGAAAAAAAAAACGACAGTGTTACCCCTTAACGGTTTTTTTTTTTGGGCGAAATATTAAGTATCCTCAATCTTCTCAAAACTCTGGATTCTGATAGAGGGCCATGAGACATAGACCTGAGTGCAACAATGGAGGCTCTAGACCCTTCCAGAGCTGAGATATCGAAATTCTAAATTTCGACCAGAAAAGAAAAACGACAGTGTTACCCCTTACGTTTTTTTTTTGGGGCGAAAAATTTAGTATCCCCAATCTTCTCAAAACTCTGGATTCTGATAGAGGGCCATGAGACATAGACCTGAGTGCAACAATGGAGGCTCTAGACCCTTCCAGTGCTGAGATATCGAAACTCAAAATTTCTACCTGAAAAAAAAAACGACAGTGTTACCCCTTACGTTTTTTTTTTTGGCCGAAAAATTAAGTATCCTCAATCTTCTCAAAACTCTGGATTCTGATAGAGGGCCATGAGACATAGACCTGAGTGCAACAATGGAGGCTCTAGACCCTTCCAGTGCTGAGATATCGAAACTCAAAATTTCGACCCGAAAAAAAAACGACAGTGTTACCCCTTACGTTTTTTTTTTTTTTTTTGGGCGAAAAATTAAGTATCCCCAATCTTCTCAAATCTCTGGATTCTGATAGAGGGCCATGAGACTTAGACTTGAGTGCAACAATGGAGGCTCTAGACTCTTCCAGAGCTGAGATATCGAAAATCAAAATTTCGAACCGAAAAAAAAACGACAGTGTTACCCCTTACGTTTTTTTTTTTGGGCGAAAAATTAAGTATCCCCAATCTTCTTAAAACTCTGGATTCTGATAGAGGGCCGTGAGCCTTAGACCTGAGTGCAAAAATGGAGGCTCTAGACCCTTCCAGAGCTGAGATATCGAAACTCAAAATTTCGACCCGAAAAAAAAACCCGACAGTGGTCACCCTTTCGTTTTTTTTTTTTCCGGGCGAAAAATTAAGTATCCCCAATCTTCTCAAAACTCTGGATTCTGATAGAGGGCCATGAGACTTAGACCTGAGTGCAACAATGGAGGCTCTAGACCCTTCCAGAGCTGAGATATCGAAAATCTAAATTTCGACCCATAAAAAAAAACGACAGTGTTACCCCTTACGTTTTTTTTTTGGGGCGAAAAATTAAGTATTCCTAATCTTCTCAAAACTCTGGATTCTGATAGAGGGCCATGAGACTTAGACCTGAGTGCAACAATGGAGGCTCTAAACCCTTCCAGAGCTGAGATATCGAAATTCAAAATTTCGACCCGTAAAAAAAACGACAGTGTTACCCCTTACGTTTTTTTTTTTTGGGCGAAAAATTAAGTATCCCCAATCTTCTCAAAACTCTGGATTCTGATAGAGGGCCATGAGACATAGACCTGAGTGCAACAATGGAGGCTCTAGACCCTTCCAGAGCTGAGATATCGAAATTCTAAATTTCGACCAGAAAAAAAAAACGACAGTGTTACCCCTTACGTTTTTTTTTTTGGGGCGAAAAATTTAGTATCCCCAATCTTCTCAAAACTCTGGATTCTGATAGAGGGCCATGAGACATAGACCTGAGTGCAACAATGGAGGCTCTAGACCCTTCCAGTGCTGAGATATCGAAACTCAAAATTTGTACCTGAAAAAAAAAACGACAGTGTTACCCCTTACGTTTTTTTTTTTGGCTGAAAAATTAAGTATCCTCAATCTTCTCAAAACTCTGGATTCTGATAGAGGGCCATGAGACATAGACCTGAGTGCAACAATGGAGGCTCTAGACCCTTCCAGTGCTGAGATATCGAAACTCAAAATTTCGACCCGAAAAAAAAACGACAGTGTTACCCCTTACGGTTTTTTTTTTTTTTTGGGCGAAAAATTAAGTATCCCCAATCTTCTCAAATCTCTGGATTCTGATAGAGGGCCATGAGACTTAGACCTGAGTGCAACAATGGAGGCTCTAGACTCTTCCAGAGCTGAGATATCGAAAATCAAAATTTCGAACCGAAAAAAAAACGACAGTGTTACCCCTTACGTTTTTTTTTTTGGGGCGAAAAATTAAGTATCCCCAATCTTCTCAAAACTCTGGATTCTGATAGAGGGCCATGAGCCTTAGACCTGAGTGCAAAAATGGAGGCTCTAGACCCTTCCAGAGCTGAGATATCGAAACTCAAAATTTCGACCCGAAAAAAAAAACAGACAGTGGTCACCCTTTCGTTTTTTTTTTTTTTTCGGGCGAAAAATTAAGTATCCCCAATCTTCTCAAAACTCTGGATTCTGATAGAGGGCCATGAGACTTAGACCTGAGTGCAACAATGGAGGCTCTAGACCCTTCCAGAGCTGAGATATCGAAAATCTAAATTTCGACCCATAAAAAAAAACGACAGTGTTACCCCTTACGTTTTTTTTTTGGGCGAAAAATTAAGTATTCCTAATCTTCTCAAAACTCTGGATTCTGATAGAGTGCCATGACACTTAGACCTGAGTGCAACAATGGAGGCTCTAGACCCTTCCAGAGCTGAGATATCGAAATTCAAAATTTCGACCAGAAAAAAAAAACGACAGTGTTACCCCTTACGTTTTTTTTTTTGGGCGAAAAATGAAGTATCCCCAATCTTCTCAAAACTCTGGATTCTGATAGAGGGCCATGAGACATAGACCTGAGTGCAACAATGGAGGCTCTAGACCCTTCCAGAGCTGAGATGTCGAAACTCAAAATTTCGACCCGAAAAAAAAAAACCGACAGTGTTACCCCTTACGTTTTTTTTTTTTTGGGCGAAAAATTAAGTATCCCCAATCTTCTCAAAACTCTGGATTCTGATAGAGGCACTGGTGATTCTAGGGGGTCAGGGCCACCCCTGAAAGCTCATTGGCCACCCCTGTGGCCACCCCAGATCTGATAGGTAGTTGGTCAAGTTCGTCAACACAAGAAACAAGAGAAATGCTGTCAATCAATGGTGACAGCTGATCAACCGATTTAGGTCCAGTTTTACCTTTTTTAATAACACAGTAATAGTCATACCGAGGCTCTGAGAGCTGATTTCTGCTCAGCAGACGTTTGGCCATGCAGGTCAGGTTACTAATGAGATGCGCGCGCTGGCTGCTGCTCCGTGAAACAGGTGGACACTCTTGCAACAGCAACAAATACAACGATAAAAACGCGGGGATCTGTAGATTGAGAGGTATGGTAATTTAATGTTTAGTTATATCGTAGTTCCCTGTGAATGTGTAGGAAAACTGAAAAAGTCGAACTACACTGTACTATCTAGATTAGCATCCTGAGAGAGTGCAGACGGTAAAGAGGACGCGTGCAGTTCTTAAAGGGGCCACACCTTATTTCCACTTATCCACAAGTTTCCGAGGGGCGCTCCTGTAAAAAATAAAGTGGGTGAAACTTCCGGTGACGCGGCGGAAGTATCATTCCAATGGTATTTTGTGTGTTAGTTAGCGAAGAGGCTAGCTGTTTTTCGGAGAATTATTTTACTATTTAAAGACGCAAATCTTTATGAGAGATGTTGTTACGGAGCTCAGGGACAACATGTGCTGTTCGCGGTTGTATGTATAACCGGACTAAACTAGTTCAGTGGCTTAAACGTGATTGTTTTGAACAAGCTGAAAACGATATCAGAGTGATCCTGCCAGAGCCCGTCTCTGATCCTGCCAACGACTGTAGTTTCCATCACCTCCCAAAAGACTACGAATCTTCCTGTGTACATTTGTTGAAATTCTTAATATTCTATAAACTCTATCAGCATGTGATTGGCTGTTCTCTACTGATGTTACACCTAAACTCAGGATCAAAGCCTGTGTTGACTGAATACCAAATGTGCAATGTATTCAAGTAGCACATTCATTTATAATTTTGAATAAACTCCAAAGCACAATGACTAAGTGTGTATTTTTTATTTTAATTGTTTGTCAGCTCACACAACTGTCTATCACCATGCCTTGATGAGTATTGATAATTAATAATGTTAATAATACTCCCAATCAACGACTGCGGAGGGTAAAGGTACTGTTATTTCACCCTTTTTAATTTTGTTGAGGTTGTGTTCCCACATCGTTAGCTAGTTTGGATCGCTATTACTTGAATGACTGTCAACTGTTGAATGAACGAGTGTCAAACATGTCAAATCGCGCTTTGTTTACTTCCAACCGGAAGTCGCGCCCACTTTTGACGCAAGGCCTCATGGGGCGTAGGAAACTTGTGGATACATCACCATGAAATATAAAACGCTATTTTCTGGAAGACAGATGGTGGTTTTTGCAGATGTGTGTGTTCAATTATAGCTAATGTTATATTTTTCGCCAACCAGTGTGTTAAATATAGTGTGACAGTAGATTTAAGTTAAAACACAAAAAAAACAAGCTGTGACTTATTTATTTGCTCTGTGGTTTAAGGGGAGTTTAAAAGGGACTTTTTGTTTGTGTCAATTAGCTCATCTTCACAGTCCACATATATTTTTAGAAGTTTAAATAGGCAGAGTAAATTGCATTAAAATGGCACAAATGTCATAAGTTAAATTATGAAGAAGCATCTTAACTATTTATAATTTTGAGTCTTAACTTTTTGATTTGCTGAATCAAAGCCAACGTTTCAATTTATACTTTCATCAAGGCCTTGGACATGAATACTGTCTGGGTTGAAAAACACTTTTTGCACATTTTCATAATGAAATTATTCAGTCATCAGGCCACTCTCTGTGTTACCTGTGTTTGCTTTACTTATTTAAGTCCCCTCTTGTGGTTAATAAAAACACTCCTGGCAAAGAACAAACTAAGAAATTCAAATTCCAGTATCTCTAACAAATTATATCTAAGCTAAATAATAACATAAACTAAACATGTAAAGAACAACAAATATTTTGTTTTTTTTTACTCACAAACTTAGTTTTTTCTTTTGCTTTTACAGATACACTTTTGAATAAGGTCCTATCTTTAAGCATGTTGGTTTGTCCTGTTGGATTTCTGTGTTTTCATGTAACCACAAGATGGTGCCTCAATTAGTAAAGCAAACTCAGGTAACAATACAGGTGACACAGATGATGAGCTGACGACTGATACATGTTATTGTATAGGATGAGTTAAGAGCAGTTTAATTTTGCTAATCTAATCTAACTTGTGAAGTGACAAGGACTTAAATCCACTACAAGAAAATAGCTCTTAGAAAATATTTACCCTATCCTGACCATAATTACTGATTAAAAATAGACATGTTAAAATAACCAGAGATACTTGAGAACTGTCTGTGATTGGTGGTTAGGACTGTTTTTAACAGGACAGACACTTTTATTTGACAGTTATGAGAAAGGAAATCATGGGAGAGAGAGAGAATGTGACATGCAGCAAAGGACCGGGATTTGATCCATGGTCGGCTGCGTATCGCATTTAACTTCGCTATGGCATGGCCACCCCACTCTAGCTTTGTGTCCCATCTTGGCCACCCCCCCAAAAAATGTCCTGGATACGCCACTGCTCTCCACTGAAGCGTGTTAACGCAAACGTGTAAGTTTCACGTTTGAGGGGGTTAAACCGTGACATCCACCACACATTTTCCAAAGTGGACTATTTAGGCTGCTTCATTAAAAATGTGACATTTAGACGTTTTTTTCGCCGTGGATCGAGGCAAATGAATCCTTTTCACCTTGAAAATAATAAATGTTTTTTGCATTTTAAATAATAGACCATTTCTCGTCAATAAAACAAAATCCCATTTTTCTCGGTTTAATGAAAACCAATATGGTAAGTTTCAGTTTAAGTGCAAGTTTCACGTTTGAGGGAGTGAAACCATATGACATCTACACATTTTCCAAAGTGAACCAAGTGATTATTTCACGTCTTGTCGGGTTTATTGGATGGGTTTTTATTAAAGGTTTGGGTTTGGTTTTATTTGTTGGAAAAATAAATATAAAAATATAATTTGACACAAGAGGGCAGTATAGGCATATTTATGGTTTTGTTAAACCGTGACATCTACACGCTTTCCAAAGTGGACCAACGTGATTATTTCACGTCTTGTCGTGATACCGGGTTGGACACTTGAAGTTACAGGAGTCCCGTTGCTAAACAACGGAACTAGGTCGAGTATTTAAAAGGTTATGGTTAACAAGGTTAACGCGGCTTAACGTCAATGTAATACGTTGTTTTAGGGTACTGCTCAAACGAGGAGCTGGGGGACCCTGGAAAAATAGACATTTTACTCATTAAGCTGCTTCATTAAAAACGTGATATTTCGTTTTCTTCGGCGTGGATCAAGGCAAATAAATCCTTTTCACCTTGAAAATAATATGTTTTTTGCATTTTAAACAATAGACCATTTCTCAGTGATCGTCAATAGAACAAATTACATTTTTCTTGGTTTAATGAAAACCAATTGGTCGTTATGGCAGAGGCCATTAGAATAGGTCAACACGAGTATCGGAGCCTGTTAACGCAAACGTGTAAGATTCACGTTTGAGGGGGTTAAACCGTGACATCTACACGTTTTCCAAAGTGGACCATTTAGGCTGCTTCATTAAAAACGTGACATTTAGACGTTTTGTTTCGGCGTGGATCGAGGCAAATGAATCCTTTTCACCTTGAAAATAATAAATGTTTTTTACATTTTTAACAATAGACCATTTTTCAGTGATCGTCAATAAAACAAAATCCCATTTTTCTCGGTTTGATGAAAACCAATATGGTATAAGTTTAAGTTTCAGTTTAAGTGCAAATTTCACGTTTGAGGGAGTGAAACCGTGACATCTACACATTTTCCAAAGTGAACCAATTGATTATTTCACGTCTTGTCGGCTGGAGAAATGTTGTTTTGGCCACTTTGTTTGATAAAATCACAACAATTTAATGTAAGCAAGAATGGGATTTGAACTCAGGTTTTTTTTGATTGAAGCCCAATGCTTTATCAACTGAACCACTGAGTCTGTTATGTTACTATGGAAGCGTGTAGCATTATTCAATTTGAAATGTAATATGCAAAATGACAATGCAATATGTAAAATGGCATAGCATTTTGTATTTAAATTTACATTTTACATTACCATTCTAGCAACGTTTGGTGCAAAATGAAAATGAAAATGAAATGACAATTTACATTTGCCAAAATGTAAATTTAAATACAAAATGCAATGCCATTTTACATATTGCATTGTCATTTTGCATATTACATTTCAAATTGAATAATGCTACACATAAGCTTCCATAAAGTTCAAGGGTTTATTGGATGGGTTTTTATTATAGGTTTGGTTTTATTTGTTGGAAAAATAAATATAAAAAATATAATTTGACACAAGAGGGCAGTATAGCCATATTTATGGTTTTGTTAAACCGTGACATCTACACGTTTTCCAAAGTGGACCAACGTGATTATTTCACGTCTTGTCGTGATACCGGGGTGCGGCTGGCTTGACCGTGTATTTTCCACGTGCGGCGGCCCACTTGACCGCAGTCTCAGAACAGCGCATCAGCAGTGAACGCAAACATGTTTAACCGGCAAGGCTTTAAGCACATGCAAATTAACTTTTGTGAACTCGCTGAACTGATGTAACGTTAGCCGTTCCTCTGCGTTAATATTGCGAGTATTTGTCGCGTTGTAAGTTACACTAATGCTGTTGAGACGGAGGTGTCAGAACTGCAACTGACAGAATGCACGATATTTCTACAAAAGCAGTCAGCAGCTTGATTGGAGCAAGAATCATAGCGCAAATTTGAACTATATCGATATATCGCCCAGCCCTGGTGACCTGTGATGTTCTTGTCAACTGACGACGATACTCAGCGCGAGAGCGACTGATACGAAATTGAGCAGGTGAACAAGCTGAACCAATTAGACATTCTCTCTATAGACATTTCACAAGATGTAAACAACACTGGTCCAGAAGCACTTCCTGTTTCAGTTTGTAACTGCTTTCTTTATTTCACATGTAAAGAAAACATCTTAAAAATGTTTGTTTAACTTTTTGATTCAGTTTTACATGTTCTGCTGTTTTTATTTTATCCCAGCTTTTATGTAGTGTTAAAAAACTGAAACAGGAGTGCTTCTGGACCAGTGTTGTTTACATCTTGTGAAATGGTCTATATACGTCCTTGTTGATACTTTGAAAGGAACTTTCTGTACGTCAGCCAGTTATGGGTTATGTGCTCTTATTCTCTCCTTTTCAGTCCGGCTGCCGACACCAGTCCCCCTCTTCTTCTTCTTCTTTTTTTTTTTTTTTTTAACAGATCTGCATGATTCACGTAGGTCACATTTTCAGGTCGGAAAATCCGGAATTCCGGATTAATCCGGAAAAATCACATCCCTGGTTAATTGACTGAACATACTCCCGAGCTTTGTAAATAAAACATAATTTATTCCACAAAACATTGTTCAGATGAAGTACTTCAAAACATTTTTCAGGTTTTTGTTCTTAAAATGCTATTGTGTGCATATAATATATACAGAGAAGTCCAAATTAAACATGATTTAATGACTCAATAATGTAAATACACATTGATAGCCCAAGACACGAAACGAGCGGTTTGTGTGAGAAAATGAACAGTTTTTATATAGATTTTACCTCTTGTGTAACCACAGGCATGTTCAAGTGATCTGAGGGCGTGTGCACTTTGTGGCTGTGGTTACAAGAGGTTAAAACAATATAAATATTGTTCGTTTTCTCACACAAACCGCTCGTTTCATGTCTTAGGCTATCAATGTGTACCTATATTTACGAGTCATTGAATCATGTTTAATTTGGACTTCTCTGTGCATGCTCTTTGACGTGGACCCCATAGACCTCCATTATATGACTGATAGACACGAACGGTTTGACCTAAAAATATAAAAATTGAAAATACTGCTGAAACAAACACACCTGCATCTTGGATGCTAAGGGATAGTGAACTATCCCTTTAAAATTCTTTTTTTAAACATGACCCTTGCATTTTTAGAATGCTGTGTCATACGTGAGACACTGCAAAAGACCCAAGACACAAGTAACACAGTCAAACTCGTTCGTCAATTTACATAGAAAAACAATGGAAAAGCAGTGCAGTGGAATGCAAGTGTCAATCAAATAATTTTCAGTTTACCTGTAATATACAGATTTTGTTGGACTGGTTCGAGCACATACACAGGTTCTCTGAGTGAGCCGAGCACATAAGTGTTAGGCAGGTTTAAGACGAACATTGTTGTGCCATCCTCCATTTCCCTTATAGATATTTGCCCATTTCTCTGCATTAACAACACCTGTAAACAACTTCAGGAATTACAACATAGTCACTTTACAGAGCAATTTTTTTAATTTTATTTTTTAAACAAGCGATCTGAAATCATTTAATCCAGAATCTAACATGTGTAGATGGCATTATGGTGTGGACTTCCCTATTCTCATAATATTAGAGTGATAACTTTAGATAACTTTATAGTTGTCATTATCGTTATCGTCATTGGCGTGAACAAGCCTTAACACAGGGGTGTGTTAAGGAGTGGTGGTGGCGCAGTGGATAAGACACATGCCTTTGGTGTGAGAGACTCACCCAGGTTCAATCCATTGTGAGACACCAATGTGTCCCTGAGCAAGACACTTAAAGGTTCTCTGAGCGATGTGGGGCCAAAACATTTTTTGTCACATACATCAAATGTCTCCTCACTATCGGCTAGCTGCCTGTCCCCTAAACACACTGTAAAAAAACGCGGTCTCTGTAGACACCACAGGCTCCACAAACGGCAACAAAAACAATCATGTCTCACCCAGACCATGAAACCTAACAAACAGTGTTCCAGCCAATCACTGGCAAGAAGTATTTGAGGGTGGGTCTGGGGGGTTAGTGTGCGTGCACATGAAGGGGGTGTGTGTGTGTGTGAAGGAGAGTGAAGCATCAGAGGGAAGTTTGAAAAATGACCGACACACGACCAAATAAACGTCGTACTGAAGAACAAATTAAAAAGAAGAAGGAGTCGGATAAAGAACGTGCGAAGTTCCGAATTTACATCGGTAGCAAAGCTTTTGAACGATGGCGAGAACTCCGGCGGCAGAAGGGCTTCCAGTCCGACATTCAGGTTGCTCTGTTTTTGCTTGACAGGTGGGTAACGTTAAATAGTTTTTTTTCTTCTAAATTGACGCTTTATGTTCGCCAAACCCACACAAGGATATAATTAGCTAGAACTATGCACGTTCACAATTATTTCAGGAAGCACGGAAGGGAGGAGATGAGATGAGATGCGGAGGAGGGAGGGTCTAGCTAGCCTACGATTTGTTTGAAAATATTCCGAACGTCAACACCCAGGATCGCTTTGAGAACCTTTAACCCCTAGTTGCTCCAGAGGCGTGCGACCTCTGACATATATATAACAATTGTAAGTTGCTTTGGATAAAAGCGTCAGCTAAATGAATAAATGTAAATGTAAACACAGAATTATGCTGCTGCTAAGTTGTACTTTACCAGACACTTCAGGAAGGGCACAGGTTCAGCAACAGAGACAGAACTGCTTGGGTCAGCGGGTCTGATGGGAGATAGTCATTGTATTTATTTATACACCACATTCAGTATTTCTAAACCCTTTATAATAACTGTGGGTGTTTAGTACCTCTCCATAAGTGGAACAGTGCACGTGTCTCCTCCTTTGCTCACTGTCACACTGTAGCACTCTCCACTTCTGCAGGTGAGCACTGACTGGAGTGTGGGTAAAACTGGACCCAGAGTGATGGGACCCAGTATTTGACTCCGCAAAAGGAGCTTCATCCTGCAAATGGGGCTGTCTCCTGGGATCACAATATTGGCATATGGACACCCTGCACCACCAGAAGGGGTAAGATTATTTATGTCAGTATGATATCAGTATTGTGCAATTATATCATTTTATCATTGAGGACCACATAGTTGCTATCATAAACAACATCTAAAATGAATAGACACTGAAGGAAACTTACCAAATCGTCTGTCCCATATAGTAACCAGCTGACCATCCAGCCCCAGAGCAATGAACCGTGTGCAAGCACTGACAGCAGAGCAAAGGATTTCCTGAGAATTGGGCCACAAAACATCCGGTCTGGGTTCACTGTCTGATTCAGGAACAGATTCAAACATCATTTATAAACATGAACAAATGTGTCCATGTAATATGAATATACTATATTTTCTTTCTAATCCCCATGCATTATGAATGTATGAGTTAGAAGCTGGAGTACCTTTCTCTTTCTTCAACAGATGATACTGTAAGAGATTATGACTGCCACTCCACCACAGGCACATGGAAATGGGAATATCTTTAAAGATAATCCGAAGAAATATCATAAATGCACATTCTGAGAGAAGGCTTATGAAAAACGTATCTCTTGAGTCCATAACTCACCTCTGGCTGCCTTCGTTTCCCCAGGCATGGAATAAAACCCCTCACGCAGCAAGAAGTGACAAGTGCAGTTGCTTTAATGAAAAAAGACTGACAAACTGTAACAAATTTTGTAATGTGAAAAATAACCTTAACACCTTCTTGATAACTTTCATAATCTCTAGAGGTTCTAAAGTGACTCACCACACAGTTTGCCAAATGTTTCTCATTTCACATGCGGTCACTACTGTCCTTTCCTATATGCGACTTTTTAACTTATTCCTTCAAATGAACTAACTTAAATGAGTGAATGAATTAGTACAACATGGCCATGATGATAGACCTAAAACAAGGGAATAAATGATAACACTTTAGAACTAGGAACTAATCATTATTTGGATCAGTAGTCTAAAGCGTATGATAACTCTCTAGTAATGACTGAAGACATTGTAAGCTTTTGAGGTTTCTGTAAGTTTTTGAAAAGTTTCAGATAGTAATTCCTCCCGATGGATTTGATAACACGTGAGTTATTTCTAGAGGGTTACCATAATACTGTAGAATACTGATGCTTCTGATGGATGAAGTACTTGAGTCATTACTATCCAAAACATTAACAGCTTACAATGACTTCAGGTAATATTAGGGAGTTATACTTTTCGCTTTAGAATACTGATCCAAATAATTAGCAATACCTACCTTGATTTGGTAATTCAGTACTTGAGTCATTACCAGTGGGTTACCATGATCTTCACTTTAGAATTAATGATACATTATGCATTATTCACATTAATTATGAACCATAGTAGTTCTTAGTAATCTTAGTAGTTATTGATTATCTAGTGAACTACCAACTCAACTGAACACTATTACTAATTAGTTAATCTGAGTTTCTTGTTCATTAATAGTAGTAACTACAATGTTGTTTAATGATAGAATAGTATTCTAAAGTGTTACTAAATAAATTCATTAAACATGTCCACGATTTAACTAAAACAGGGGAATAAATTAATCAAACATTTCCACAATTTAACTAAAACAAGGGAATGAATTAATAAAAATGAGGCCACAAATTAATAAGTTGTGGGAACGAATTCTTAATATGTAGCTGTGATATCAATTTTATTTTTCATGTGCGGGGCTCCGCACTGATTTGTTGTTTACACATGAGCAGCAATAAGGAATTTATCTTCAGCTTTGTCTGTTTTTTTGAGAAACATTTTGTTGATTTACAAGTTGTAAGTATAAATCTCACTGTATGGAAAAGAGCTCAATTCACATTCTGGACAAAATATTTTTTTATCATAACCTTATTAATTGGTATAAGTGCAATAACAAATACAACATATGATTTCAATAATGTATTAGTAAATATAAGCTATATACATATAAGTGTGGCTAAAGTGTCAAAATACAATACATTTTGGGGTGATTATATAAGTAAAAATGTGGCTTCCAAAACTCTTTAATCAAGCCTACCTGGGACCTTCTGCTTTCTGCTGTGGTGGTCTCATAGAGCTGGAGCTGAGATACTTCATGAACATTTTCCTAAATGCCGCATCCTGGTTTTCCCACTGATGACTACTAATGAGGTGATGTTGGCCTGAGCCTATTATAGTGCCTTCCTCTGTCTTCTGCAGGACCTCAGATGGACTTTTTAGAGAGGTTCCTTAAAGACATGAACTTTTGTGAAAGAAATACACAACAACCTCGAAAAGAAACATATTTGCAGGAATGCTTTAAACTGGATACCTGCAGGGATTTCTGGAGGTTTGATTTTCATGAGTAAGACTATTGGAGACCACTTGGCTTCTGTGGTCAAAGAAGATTGTGAAGCCTACAGAAGAGACAGGGCAGAAAATGATCAGCTCAATGGAGCAATTTTCTAAAAACTGCCAGAAACTTATATACTTATAAAAAAGAACTTATAAACTCTAAACTTATACATAGGACAAAAAAACTATATATTTTATTCTGATATATAAATGCAACAGATGTTCCTACAAGGAAATGTTGTTGTGCATTTTGAATTGACATCAACAAATGACCAAGTACTAACTTCATTTTTAAAATGTAAATAGAGTAAACAAGAATAGATGGCTTTCCAGTTAACTTTCCAATGGTACCTGTTTTTCTTCCAGCTCTTTGAGCCAAACATCCTGTGGGAAGCGATAGACATCCAACCAAACAGAACCACTGGCTTCAATGACATTGACAATATAACAATGGCATTAATAAATCACTGGTTTCAGTTTTATATTTATACACCCATATATTTCAATTCAAAACTTACACATCATGACTGTAGCTCCAAAGTCCCCTCTTATAGACATTTCAAATTTTGCACAGATGTTTCTTTGGTTTATGTCTTCCTGTGAGAAATATAACACAATGTACTTTTAAAGCATTTTAAAACCAGCAGCAAACATATAAACAAGCTTGTAAAAAAAAAATATCATGAACTCACAGTTTCATTGATGATTTTTATTAAAAAAATATTCTCCGTATGATGCACAAAAAGCCGCGCAATACCTTATGAGACAGAGAACAATTATGTATAAATAAATACGGAAAATATAAAGTGAAGAGGTTTAAATGGAAATTGTGTAAATATTTCCCACTCTCAGGAGATTACCCATGTCATCCACTGTGCATAAGAGGTGTGTGAGGTTTCCCAGAGAGGCACAAGAGATGCTGGTAAGCTCCACTCTTTCATTCTTCCACGTTCTGACACATGTGAGAGTGGATGAACTGATGACTGACAGACCATGAGCGTGACCCAGAAACAGGTAAAGTCCATCCTCAGAGCACACAATACAATTAGTTCTGGCTGGAAGCTAAGAACCAAAAAAAAGGGGGTGTAAGGTAAGCATTTTGGACAAATCCACCAAAGCATATGTGCAAAAGAATATGATGGGGCTAATTGTAATGTATTCATGTAAAATAGTACCTTCATTTCTTTAGTGGCATTCAACACAGGAATTTGTCTCGCTGCTTGTGCATTCTTGTCGATCTTGTCCTGCTCTGATATAACTTCCCATGCACTGTCAACAAGGTTATTTAACAGCTTATCGATCTCTCTCCCAGGCTTAGGCTGATTTTTATCAGGCTGATGCAGATCTGTGAAATAATTCACAGCATCATCATCATCTTCACAACTGCTGTAATCTGATGGCTCTGGTATCTCCAAACCTGGTGTAAGATTCACAGCCATGTTGTGCTGGAGTAAAAAAAAAAAAAAAATTCAACTGAAATCCCCCTTTGTCATTACATTTATACAAGCACATTGTTGAATCACATTTACACATAAATATACCTAAAAAAAAGTATCAGTCATATAAAATGGACACAGAAAAACATTCAAACAGTCACAGATATCTTCACTGGGGAAAAACACATTTTTAAAGCACCATGCTGATTTTTATTACATACTGTATTTATTATGTTTTTTGGCCAAGTAAGTTAACGTACCATAATAATACTTATTAATACATAATAATAATTACCAGGAGTACCAAGTAAACTACATTATAAATACGATAATAAAACAGTACCATGGTGTAACTTCCTAAGGTTATACATGGCACTTCCATAATAGTGTATATTACTACTGCAAAATTAAGTTACCAGGACAATAATTCGTTCTAGCAGTAGCAGCAAGAAACGTTAACGTTACATTTTACATTAACAGTTGCTTGCTAGTTTGCTATTTTCACACAGCCTAGCCTAGTGTTTGTCGGACTGATCAGACCTCCGTAAAAAAGGCAATACAAAGTTTGATTTGGGTGGTCAACTTTTTGGGTGGATGCTTTTGTAAATACTCATTGTATAATCACACTGTAACACAGCAATTATATGAATGAATGTTATAATTATTAAAACAACCGCTTACCGCTGACGCGCTTGTGGAGTTCTTCCGGATTGGTAAATTGTCATGACAACCCTGTGGTTGCTCTGTGGGACTGCGGTCAAGCCAGCCGCAGTTTGAAAATACACGGTCAAGCCAGCCGCTAAAAAAATAAGCGTGTGCGCCTATTACTATGAATACGGTAATTTCAGTAACGGCAGAGAGAATGCGCTTTCATGGCGCTTCAGTTGCCCAGCTCTCTCTCTCTCTCTCTCTCTCTCTCTCTCTCTCTCTCTCTCTCTCTCTCTCTCTCTCTCTCTCTCTCTCTCTCTCTCTCTATCTATCTTTTTCTTTATTTCTATCTATATATTCATAACCTTTCTTTTTCTTTCTTTCTTTCTTTCTTTCTTTCTTTCTTTCTTTCTATCTATCTATCTGTTTGTTTGTCTGTCTGTCTGTCTGTTACAAAAAAAAATTGTAATAAGAAAAAAACTAATGGCCAATTCTTATAGGTGACGTCCCATGCAATATCACCTCATATCAAACAATTTTATAGCATTTTGGAGAAATGTCCCATTATTCAACTTCAGAGGGCCATAAATACCTTATTTCTAATAAGTAGAAAAAATTAACTGTCAGTTCTTGTAGGGGACATCCCATAGAGTACACACACCTCATATCAAACAATTTTACTGCAGCATTTTGGAGTAATGTTACATTATTTGACTTCAGAGGGCCATTATACCTCTTTTCTAATAAGTAGAAAAAAATGACGGTCAGTTCTTATATGGGACGTCCCATACAGTATACGCACCTCGTATCAAACCATTTTACTGTAGCATTTTTTGAGAAATGTAGCATTATTCTACTTCAGAGGTCCATAAATATCTCATTTCTCATAAGTAGAAAAAAATAATGGCCAATTATTATAGGGCACGTCCCATACAGTATACACACCTCATGTCAAACCATTTTACTGTAGCATTTTGGAGAAATTACACATTATTTGACTTCAGAGGCCCATAAATACCTCTTTTCTAATAAGTAGAAAAAAAACAATGTTCAGGTCATGTACGGAACGTCCCATACAGTATACACAACTCATATAAAAACCATTTTACTGTAGCATTTTGGAGAAATGTCCCATTATTCGACTTCAGAGGGCCGTAAATACCTCATTTCTAATAAGTAGACAAAAATAATGGTCAGTTCTTATACGGGACGTCCCATAGAGTACACACACCTCACATCAAACCATTTTACTGTCGCATTTTGGAGAAATGTCCCATTATTCGACTTCAGAGGCCCATATATACCTCATTTCTAATAAGTAGAAAAAACGAATGGTCAGTTCTTATACGGGACATCCCATACAGTACACGCACCTCATATCAAGCAATTTTACTGTAGCATTTTTGAGAAATGTCCCTTTATTCGACTTCAGAGGGCCATAAATACCTCATTTTTAATAAGTAGAAAAAAATAATGGTCAGTTCTTATACGGGACGTCCCACACAGTACACACACCTCATATCAAACCATTTTAATGTAGCATTTTGGAGAAATGTCCCATTATTCGACTTCAGAGGGCCATAAATACCTCATTTCTAATAAGTAGAAAAAAATAATGGTCAGTTCTTATACGGGACGTCCCACACAGTACACACACCTCATATCAAACCATTTTACTGTAGTATTTTGGAGAAATGTCCCATTATTCGACTTCAGAGGGCCATAAATACCTCATTTCTAATAAGTAGAAAAAACTAATGGCCAATTCTTATACGGGATGTCCCACAGAGTACACACACCTCATATCAAACCATTTGACTGCAGCATTTTGGAGAAATGTCCCATTATTCGACTTCAGAGGGCCATAAATACCTAATTTCTAATAAGTAGAAAATAATAATGGTCAGTTCTTATACGGGACGTTCCACACAGTACACACACCTCATATCAAACCATTTTACTGTAGCATTTTGGAGAAATGTCCCATTATTCGACTTCAGAGGCCCATAAATACATCATTTCTAATAAGTAGAAAAATTGAATGGCCAATTCTTATACGGGACGTCCCACACAGTACACACACCTCATATCAAACCATTTGACTGCAGCATTTTGGAGAAATGTCACATTATTAGACTTCAGAGGGCCATAAATACCTCATTTCTAATAAATAGAAAAAAATAATGGTCAGTTCTTATACGGGACTTCCCACACAGTACACACACCTCATATCAAACAATTTTACTGTAGCATTTCGGAGAAATGTCCCATTATTCGACTTCAGAGGCCCATAAATACCTCATTTCTAATAAGTAGAAAAAAACTAATGGCCAATTCTTATACGGGACGTCCCACACAGTATACTCATCTCATATCAAATAATTTTACTGTAGCATTTTGGAGAAATGTAACATTATTCGACTTTAGAGGCCCATAAATACCTCTTTTTTAATAAGTAGTAAAAAATAACTGTCAGTTCTTGTAGGGGACGTCCCATACAGTTTACACACCTCATATCAAGCCATTTTACTGTAGCATTTTGGAGAAATGTCCCATTATTCAACTTCAGAGGCCCATAAATACCTAATTTTCAATAAGTAGAAAAAAATAATGGTCAGTTCTTATACGGGACATCCCATACAGTATACGCACCTCGTATCAAACCATTTACTGTAGCATTTTGGAGTAATGTTACATTATTTGACTTCAGAGGCTGATATATTCCTCATTTCTAATTAGTAGAAAAAAACAACAATCACTTCTTGTAGGCAACGTCCCATACAGTACACACACCTCATATCAAACAATATTACTGTAGCATTTTGGAGAAATGTACCATTATTCGACTTCAGAGGGCCATAAATACCTCATTTCTAATAAGTAGAAAAAAATAACTGTCAGTTCTTATATGGGACGTCACATACAGTACACACACCTCATATCAAACTATTTTACTGCAGCATTTTTGAGAAATGTCGCATTATTTGACTTCAGAGGCCCACAAATAACTCATTTCTAATAAGTAGTAAAAAATAACGGTTAGTTATTGTAGGGGACGTCCCATACAGTTTACACACCTCATATCAAACCATTTTACTGTAGCATTTTGGAGAAATGTCCCATTATTCAACTTCAGAGGCCCATAAATACCTCTTTTTCAATAAGTAGAAAAAAATAACGGTCAGTTCTTATACGGGACATCCCATACAGTATACGCACCTCATATCAAACCATTTGACTGCAACATTTTGGAGAAATGTCACATTATTCGACTTCAGAGGGCCATAAATACCTCATTTCTAATAAGTAGAAAAAAATAATGGTCAGTTCTTATACGGGACGTCCCACACAGTACACACACCTCATATCAAACCATTTTACTGTAGCATTTTGGAGAAATGTCCTATTATTCGACTTCAGAGGGCCATAAATACCTCATTTCTAATAAGTAGAAAAAACTAATGGCCAATTCTTATACGGGACGTCCCACACAGTACACACACCTCATATCAAACCATTTTACTGTAGCATTTTGGAGAAATGTCCCATTATTCGACTTCAGAGGGCCATAAATACCTCATTTCTAATAAGTAGAAAAAACTAATGGCCAATTCTTATACGGGACGTCCCACACAGTACACTCACCTCATATCAAACCATTTTACTGTAGCATTTTGGAGAAATGTCCCATTATTCGACTTCAGAGGCCCATAAATACCTCATTTCTAATAAGTAGAAAAAAGTAATGGCCAATTCTTATACGGGACGTCCCACACAGTACACACACCTCATATCAAACCATTTTACTGCAGCATTTTGGAGAAATGTCCCATTATTCGACTTCAGAGGGCCATAAATACCTAATTTCTAATAAGTAGAAAAAACGAACGGTCAGTTCTTATACGGGACGTCCCACACAGTATACTCATCTCATATCAAATAATTTTACTGTAGCATTTTGGAGAAATGTAACATTATACGACTTTAGAGGCCCATAAATACCTCTTTTTTAATAAGTAGTAAAAAATAACTGTCAGTTCTTGTAGGGGACGTCCCATACAGTTTACACACCTCATATCAAACCATTTTACTGTAGCATTTTGGAGAAATGTCCCATTATTCTACTTCAGAGGCCCATAAATACCTCATTTTCAATAAGTAGAAAAAAATAATGGTCAGTTCTTATACGGGACATCCCATACAGTATACGCACCTCGTATCAAACCATTTTACTGTAGCATTTTGGAGTAATGTTACATTATTTGACTTCACGGGCTGATATATTCCTCAGTTCTAATTAGTAGAAAAAAACAACGATCACTTCTTGTAGGCAACGTCCCATACAGTACACACACCTCATATCAAACAATTTTACTGTAGCATTTTGGAGAAATGTCCCATTATTCTACTTCAGAGGCCCATAAATACCTCATTTTCAATAAGTAGAAAAAAATAATGGTCAGTTCTTATACGGGACATCCCATACAGTATACGCACCTCGTATCAAACCATTGTACTGTAGCATTTTGGAGTAATGTTACATTATTTGACTTCACGGGCTGATATATTCCTCAGTTCTAATTAGTAGAAAAAAACAACGATCACTTCTTGTAGGCAACGTCCCATACAGTACACACACCTCATATCAAACAATTTTACTGTAGCATTTTGGAGAAATGTTCCATTATTCGACTTCAGAGGGCCATAAATACCTCATTTCTAATAAGTAGAAAAAAATAACTGTCAGTTCTTATATGGGACGTCCCATACAGTACACACACCTCATATCAAACTATTTTACTGCAGCATTTTGGAGAAATGTCGCATTATTTGACTTCAGAGGCCCACAAATAACTCTTTTCTAATAAGTAGTAAAAAATAACGGTCAGTTATTGTAGGGGACGTCCCATACAGTTTACACACCTCATATCAAACCATTTTACTGTAGCATTTTGGAGAAATGTCACATTATTCGATTTTGGAGGCCCATAAATACCTCATTTCTAATGAGTAGTAAAAAATAACGGTCAGTTCTTGTAGGTGACGTCCCATACAGTTTACACACCTCATATCAAACCATTTTACTGTAGCATTTTGGAGAAATGTCCCATTATTTAACTTCAGAGGCCCATAAATACCTCTTTTTCAATAAGTAGAAAAAAATAACGGTCAGTTCTTATACGGGACGTCCCATACAGTATACGCACCTCGTATCAAACCATTTGACTGCAGCATTTTGGAGAAATGTCACATTATTCGACTTCAGAGGGCCATAAATACCTCATTTCTAATAAGTAGAAAAAAGTAATGGCCAATTCTTATACGGGACGTCCCACACAGTACACACACCTCATATCAAACCATTTTACTGCAGCATTTTGGAGAAATGTCCCATTATTCGACTTCAGAGGGCCATAAATACCTAATTTCTAATAAGTAGAAAAAACGAACGGTCAGTTCTTATACGGGACGTCCCACACAGTATACTCATCTCATATCAAATAATTTTACTGTAGCATTTTGGAGAAATGTCCCATTATTTAACTTCAGAGGGCCATAAATACCTCTTTTTCAATAAGTAGAAAAAAAATAACGGTCAGTTCTTATACGGGACGTCCCATACAGTACACACACCTCATATCAAACCATTTGACTGCAGCATTTTGGAGAAATGTCACATTATTCGACTTCAGAGGGCCATAAATACCTCATTTCTAATAAGTAGAAAAAAGTAATGGCCAATTCTTATACGGGACGTCCCACACAGTACACACACCTCATATCAAACCATTTTACTGCAGCATTTTGGAGAAATGTCCCATTATTCGACTTCAGAGGGCCATAAATACCTAATTTCTAATAAGTAGAAAAAACGAACGGTCAGTTCTTATACGGGACGTCCCACACAGTATACTCATCTCATATCAAATAATTTTACTGTAGCATTTTGGAGAAATGTAACATTATACGACTTTAGAGGCCCATAAATACCTCTTTTTTAATAAGTAGTAAAAAATAACTGTCAGTTCTTGTAGGGGACGTCCCATACAGTTTACACACCTCATATCAAACCATTTTACTGTAGCATTTTGGAGAAATGTCCCATTATTCTACTTCAGAGGCCCATAAATACCTCATTTTCAATAAGTAGAAAAAAATAATGGTCAGTTCTTATACGGGACATCCCATACAGTATACGCACCTCGTATCAAACAATTTTACTGTAGCATTTTGGAGAAATGTTCCATTATTCGACTTCAGAGGGCCATAAATACCTCATTTCTAATAAGTAGAAAAAAATAACTGTCAGTTCTTATATGGGACGTCCCATACAGTACACACACCTCATATCAAACTATTTTACTGCAGCATTTTGGAGAAATGTCGCATTATTTGACTTCAGAGGCCCACAAATAACTCTTTTCTAATAAGTAGTAAAAAATAACGGTCAGTTATTGTAGGGGACGTCCCATACAGTTTACACACCTCATATCAAACCATTTTACTGTAGCATTTTGGAGAAATGTCACATTATTCGATTTTGGAGGCCCATAAATACCTCATTTCTAATGAGTAGTAAAAAATAACGGTCAGTTCTTGTAGGTGACGTCCCATACAGTTTACACACCTCATATCAAACCATTTTACTGTAGCATTTTGGAGAAATGTCCCATTATTTAACTTCAGAGGCCCATAAATACCTCTTTTTCAATAAGTAGAAAAAAATAACGGTCAGTTCTTATACGGGACGTCCCATACAGTATACGCACCTCATATCAAACCATTTGACTGCAGCATTTTGGAGAAATGTCACATTATTCGACTTCAGAGGGCCATAAATACCTCATTTCTAATAAGTAGAAAAAAATAATGGTCAGTTCTTATACGGGACATCCCACACAGTACACACACCTTATATCAAACCATTTTACTGTAGAATTTTGGAGAAATGTCCCATTATGCGACTTCAGAGGGCCATAAATACCTCATTTCTAATAAGTAGAAAAAACGAATGGCCAATTCTTATACGGGACGTCCCACACAGTACACACACCTCATATCAAACCATTTTACTGTAGCATTTTGGAGAAATGTCCCATTATTCAACTTCAGAGGCCCATAAATACCTCATTTTCAATAAGTAGAAAAAAATAATGGTCAGTTCTTATACGGGACATCCCATACAGTATACGCACCTCATATGAAACCATTTTACTGTAGCATTTTGGAGAAATGCCCCATTATTAGACTTCAGAGGCCCATAAATACCTCATTTCTAATAATAGAAAAAACTAATGGCCAATTCTTATAGGGAACGTCCCATTCAGTATACACACCTCATTTCAAACCGTTTTACTGCAGCATTTTTGAGATATGTCATATTAATTGACTTAAGGGGTGTATAAAGACCTCATTTCATATGAGTAGGAATTCAGTGGGTGCTGGGGTCTTGTGGATTACCACTTACCGTCCTAACTGTGGACAACAACGCCAGTCCCACTCACAACCCAGTTCCCAGCTAAGATCACCCAGACTCTGAGGATCAACAGCATGAGCCCACCACAAGCAGCAAGGGGGAATCTGCTGGTCCCGCCCAACCTCCCACCCCATCCCCAAAATACTTGTAATAAACTTGTATATTTCCTATTATCTGTCTGTCTCTGCAGTCCCAAGACACTCCTGCCACCCAGTCATCTCTTCCTCCCATCAGTCCCGCAGTGCAACTCAGTCTCCTCTCTGTGGCCCTGCTACATCTTTTGCCTGCTGTAAGCCATCTCCTCTTGGGGGTGTGAAGACTGTGGCTCCGTCTCCAGCATCTGAGTGCTCCGCCTCCGCTCCACCTTTACCCGCCGCCCTTGCTCCTGTGCTCACTTACCACCCTTGACTCCAGCGTGGACAATCGGCCATTCAGCCTTCCCGGGCTCCCTCTGTTGGACATTACACCTTCTTAGCCATGGACTTGCGGCCCATTCGCTGCCCTACGGCTCTCCACCTCTTTCGCCTTTGACTAGCTCCGCCCTCCCTTAGCTTCCACATCTACCTATGGTTGTTGCAGCTCAGCCTCTAACCTCAGGATCGCTGCTTCCACTTCAGGGGGTCGGCGCTGTGGCCTAGTCATGGTCGCCTAGGTCTTTGTGTCTCACTGCCTCATCGCATCTCTGGCTACGTGGTGTGCTCCACCTCCATCACCGTTATCACCTCTGGTAATCCCCTTGGTAGTGTTGGGACTCTTCACTCCATGGCTACTCCCTTCTGCGACGCCGCCGTGAGATGCAGTCTTGACTGTGGGCTGGGTCTCCGTCTGCTCTTCCCTGCTCAAGGCCATCGCCCTGGCTGTCACCATCATCTTCACCAACCTTTTGCATGGTTCTCTCCGGCTTTTTATTGTCCTCCAGCTAAGCCGCATTCTATACATCTGCCGGCACAAGATGGCACCTTTGGCTTTATCATTGTGTTCATCTGCGTTCTACAACACAATCTATAACATGCATATAGTATGGGGCTTTGAAGTAGTAAAATATAACATATCTTTAAAACGCTGCAGTAAAATGTTTACTCTATGGGACGTCTCCTAAAAAAACTGACCGTTTGTTTTTTCTACTTATTAGAAATGAGGTATTTATAGGTCTCTGAAGTCAAACAATGTAACATTTCTCCAAAATGCTACAGTAAAATGGTTTGATATGAGCTTTGTATACTGTATGGGACATCCTGTATAAGAACTGACCGTTAGTTTTTTCTCCTTATTAGAAATTAGGAATTTATAGGCCTCTGAAGTAGAATAATGTAACATTTCTCCAAAATGCTGCAGTAAAATGGTTTGATAAGAGGTGTGTATACTTTATGGGACGTCCCGTATAAGAACTGACTGTTCGTTTTTTCTACTTATTATAAATGAGGAATTTATAGGCCTCTGAAGTAGAATAATGTAACATTTCTCCAAAATGCTGCAGTAAAATGGTTTGATGTGAGGTGTGTGTACTTTATGGGACGTCCCGTATAAGAACAGACCATTAATTTTTTCTACTTATTAGAAATGAGGTATTTATGGGCCTCTGAAGTCGAATAATGGGACATTTCTCCAAAATGCGACAGTAAAATGGTTTGATGTGAGGTGTGTGTACTTTATGGGACGTCCCGTATAAGAACAGACCATTAATTTTTTCTACTTATTAGAAATGAGGTATTTATAGGCCTCTGAAGGCAAATAATGTGACATTTCACCAAAATGCTACAGTAAAATGGTTCGATATGAGGTGTGTATACTTTATGGGACGTCCCGTATAAGAACTGACCGTTCGTTTTTTCTACTTATTAGAAATAAGGTATTTATGGCCCTCTGAAGTCGAATAATGGGACATTTCTCCAAAATGCTACAGTAATATTGTTTGATATGAGGTTGTTGTACTCTATGGGACGTCCCGTATAAGAACTGACCGTTATTTTTTTCTACTTATTAGAAATGAGTTATTTATGGGCCTCTGGAGTCGAAAAATGGGACATTTCTCCAAAACGCTACAGTAAAATGGTTTGATATGAGGTGTGTGTACTGTATGGGACGTCCCGTCTAAGAACTGACCATTATTTTTTTCTACTTATTAGAAATGAGGTATTTATGGCCCTCTGAAGTCGAATAATGGGACATTTCTCAAAAATGCTACAGTAAAATGGTTTGATATGAGGTGTGTATACTGTATGGGACGTCCCGTACATGACCTGACCATTGTTTTTTTCTACTTATTAGAAATGACGTTTTTATTTGTGTCTAAAGTAGAATAGAGGCCTATATCTCCAAAACGCTGCAGTAAAATGGTTAGATAATTGGTGTGCACACTCTACGGGACGTCCCGTACATGACCTGACCATTGCTTTTTTCTACTTATTAGAAATGAGGTTTTTATTTGTGTCTAAAGTAGAAAGAAGGCCTATATCTCCAAAACACTGCAGTAAAATTGCTAGATAATTGGTGAGCACACTCTATGGGACAACCCGTACATGACCTGACCATTGTTTTTTCTACTTATTAGAAAATATTTTTTATAGGTGTCTAAAGTAGAAGAGAGGCCTATATCTCCAAAACGCTGCAGTAAAATGGTTAGATAATTGGTGTGCACACTCTATGGGACGTCCCGTACATGACCTGACCATTGCTTTTTTCTACTTATTAGAAATGCGGTTTTTATTTGTGTCTAAAGTAGAAGAGAGGCCTATATCTCCAAATCGCTGCAGTAAAATGGTTAGATAATTGGTGTGCACACTCTATGGGACGTCCCGTACATGACCTGACCATTGTTTTTTTCTACTTATTAGAAAATAGGTTTTTATAGGTGTCTAAAGTAGAAGAGAGGCCTATATCTCCAAAACGCTGCAGTAAAATGGTTAGATAATTGGTGTGCACACTCTATGGGACGTCCCGTACATGACCTGACCATTGCTTTTTTCTACTTATTAGAAATGAGGTTTTTATTTGTGTCTAAAGTAGAAGAGAGGCCTATATCTCCAAAACGCTGCAGTAAAATGGTTAGATAATTGGTGTGCACACTGTATGGAATGTCCCGTACATGACCTGACCATTGTTTTTTTTCTACTTATTAGAAATGAGGTTTTTATTGGCATTTATAGTACAATAATGGCCTATATCTCCAAAACGCTGCAGTAAAATGGTTAGATAATTGGTGTGCACAATCTATGGGACGTCCCGTACATGACCTGACCATTGTTTTTTTCTACTTATTAGAAATTAGGTTTTTATTTGTGTCTAAAGAAGAATAGAGGCCTATATCTCTAAAACGCTGCAGTAAAATGGTTAGATATTTGGTGAGCACACTCTATGGGACGTCCCGTACATGACCTGACCATTGTTTTTTTCTACTTATTAGAAATTAGGTTTTTATTTGTGTCTAAAGAAGAATAGAGGCCTATATCTCCAAAACGCTGCAGTAAAATGGTTAGATAATTGGTGTGCACACTATATGGGACGTCCCGTACATGACATGACCATTGTTTTTTTCTACTTATTAGAAAATAGGTTTTTATAGGGGTCTAAAGTAGAAGAGAGGCATTGGGACATTAGGACATGGGACATTTAATTCATGAGAAACTGTCATTTTAATACTAAAAAAACATGAAAAAAGAGGCATTTAAAAAGAGTGTATACTTTTTTTTCATCTCTTTTTACAAATAATTATGCTGTAAACCTGTACATAAAAAATGTCTTGAGGTGTTACCTGAAAAGAAAAAAAAACAAAACATATGTCAAAAAATTTCAAATGTCAAAGACGAAATGAGTGTATATAAAAAGGAAAACAGAGTAACACAAAAACATTCTCAAAACATGGAATATATCATCATAGATAGATAGATAGATAGATAGATAGATAGATAGATTACAAAGAAAGAAAGAAAGAAAATAGATAGATAGATAGATAGATAGATAGATAGATAGATAGATAGATAGATAGATAGATAGATAGATAGATAGATAGATAGATAGATAGATAGATAGATAGATAGATAGATAGATAGATAGATAGATAGATAGATAGATAGATAGATAGATAGATAGATAGATAGATAGATAGATAGATAGAGCTGGGCAACTGAAGCGCCATGAAAGCGCATTCTCTCTGCCGTTACTGAAATTACCGTATTCATAGTAATAGGCGCACACGCTTATTTTTTTAGCGGCTGGCTTGACCGTGTATTTTCAAACTGCGGCTGGCTTGACCGCGGTTCTGTGGGAGTGGGGCGGCGCGTGCGGACTTCTCCAGTGTGATAACAACTGGTGTGTGTGTGTGTGTGTGTGTTTGTGATAGAGACTGACTGAAAACAAAATACGCTTATGCCTAGCGTTATACATGGTTACATTTGACATATGTCAATACGTCAATAATAATGTATAACACATCCTATAATAACCATTTAATTAAAAAGAAAGTCCAGTGAGTGGGAGGTTTGGATATTTATTGAACAATAAACTCAGTTCTGTGTAAATATAGTGCTCATTCAGTGAAAAATATTTAATATCAAATATATTTTAGCGTTTTCTATGAAAGGTTAAGACTCGAAAGTACTAAACCTTCATTTGTAGTCATCATAAACAATGATGAGATCTTGAACTGCATGAAAACATTAAATGGATGGTTCACTTTGAAATTAATTTTTTGGTATGTTGTAGCTTACCTCAAGGGCATCCAAGATGTAGGCCTAGGTGTCTTTGTTTCCGCAGTAATGTAATGTAAGTGCACATTGATGGCCTAAGACACTAAACGAGAGGTTTGTGTGAGAAAACGAACAGTATTTATATCGTTTTTACCTCTAACCACAGCCACAAAGCGCACACGCCCTCAGATCACTTGGACGTGGCTGTGGTTACAAGAGGTAAACAATATTGATACTGTTCGTTTTCTCACACAAACCGCTCATTTCGTGTCTTAGGCCATCAATGTGTATTTACATTCATGAGTCATTAAATCATGATTAATTTGGACTTCTCTGTGCATGCTCTTTGAGGTGGTGATCATATACCTGATAGACACGAACGGTTTGACCTAAAAATATCAAAATTGAAACTACTGTACATCTTGGATGCCCTTGAGGTAAGCTAAAACAAACGAAAAATTAATTTCAAAGTGAACTATCCCTTTAACGCTGTGAACAATCCACAGAGCCCTTTTTCCTCTCAGCCATCTTCACTCTAGAACGATGGGGTCAAAGTTTAACCAACACCTTTTCTTTAAACTGGCCTTCTGAATAAATTTAGCTGAACTGTAAAAATCAGGTTAATAAGCTTGAGTATGTGCATCAAGCAACTCCAGGGGAAAAGTGCAATAGAGTACAAGGCCACTGATGTCAACATCTCTCTTTGTACAAATAAATTGAACCATTAAACACGTTAATACACACTGAAGTGAAAAACATCTATTAGAACTCAAGTATATGCCTTATTCACGGCAGCGCCAATCTTTGATTTTTAATGAGAATGAAAGCGAGGCTGTGAGGGATAGACATGCATCTCTTCAATAGGCTGTACTGTTATTTAACGTGTTTTCGGATTGTTCTGCTCATGAAACACTGGAAAAATATCTTTCCAAGACATTTCAGTTGACAAAAAACTCCCGACAATGTAAAACTGTGGAAAATTGTAAGTAATCTAGCCGCTTTATTCAGCTTTTTACAGCGGATGCCATTGGAAACACGGTAAGTCTATCCCTCACAGCCTCACTTTCATACCTGTCATGGTGCTGCTCTGAATAAGGTCTATTGAGCTTAGTACAGCCCATACAGATACCATAATTTCTTTGCAGAAAGCCCCTTCATAAATAGAGCCAATATTGAGTATTTTTAATATATAACAAAATAATATATGGGTTGTACACTCAGAAAAAAGGAAAATATAAATAGTTAATTGTAAAATATAGAGGGCTATCACATAAAATCACCTTTTTGTAAACAAAGCAAAATAGAGTGCATCAATATACTACTAAAATAAATTATTCACAGATCAGTAGGTTATTTACATATACTGCAATGTTACACGAGCAGTAGCACAACAAAAAATACTTCATGTTCCATCAGCTTCGCTTCGGCCACTGCCATTTCAGTAGAACTTCATTCAATCAATGTTCATCTTGGCGCTAATCTCCATCAGCTTCATAAAAGGAGTGTAGATCTGTGACGGGCTGGTTCTCGCTCGAGGGCTGGTGGCAGAGGACAGTTCTGAGGCCGGTGGAGATTCGGACTTCCCGTCTTCATTGCTTGTCTGACTTGAAGATAGAGTTGCAGTTTGTGTGGTGCTGCTCGTTGTTTCTTGTGTGTGTACTACACTGGACCGCAGCATTGTGCTGTACTGGCCAGGGGTGTATTTAAGTAGACTATAGCTCAGTCTGCTAGAGGATCTTGGGGTCGGCGAGACAGGGCTGGGTTGGATAGGAGCGACATACAGCGGCTCCTCAGATCTATGAGAACAGGGAGAGCATGTGCGTGAAGGCGTGGCCTCGAAAGCAGTTTTAAATTACTTATGGCAAGGTGATCTTGTGCTCATTACCTAACAGGCAGGTCACAGCCAACTCCAACATCCCTGGTGACTACTTTAGTCTCAGATGCTCTCTGTACAGACATAAAATACTTCAACTTGTCTTCTAACTCATTATTCTAGAAAGCAAAGCAAAGGACAGAGTCAGATCAGAGGCAATGGGAAATTGAGCAGAGAATTGATTTCACAGATATATAAAGATGACACTGGACAAAGACCGATTCAAATAAGATGTATGAGAAATTTGAATAACAACCAAAGGGACTCAAACAGCTGACAGAATAGCGGTGGATTCTGGAATAATCCCATTCAGCATGCTAATTCCAAGTTCCAACCAATCTGTGCTACTGAGATCGGTTAAGGCGACGGACAAGCAAAATTCACATTTTGCTCCATGGAAAACGTTGCTCTTACCTCACACTCCACAATGGCAATCCTGTCCAGCAGCTCAGCGATGAACATATCCTTCTGTGAAACCTTCGCTCTCAAGGTTTCAACCTGCAAAATTGTTTGCTTGTTTGTTTGTTTTATAATTAAAACAATAATGGAGACATGATTTTTGGTTCTTGTTCATTTTGTGTACATGGGAAACCCTTTATTAACAGAAGAAACAGTCACTGTAAATCCTTACCTCCTCTATCATGGCCTTGACCTTCCTCTGTTGAGAGAACACCATGTCATTGAGGTGCTTTATTCTCTCTCGAAGTTCTGCTGCTTCCCCTTTCAGCTGCTCGGACCTGGGAGGAAACATGCGGCTAATGGATATGGACTACTTTTATTGATGATGTCTTTATTTCCTTTCTGGACAAGGACAGTATCCCATACATACATTCTCAAAGAAGGGACAAAAAACTCTCGGGCTAAATCTAAAATATCTTAAACCATTAAGTACTCCATTCATTCTGAAGATGAACGGAGGTCTTACAGGCTTGGAACGACATGAGGGTGAGACTTTAATGACATAATTTTCATTTTTGGGTGAACTAACCCTTTAACTATTTCAAAACATTAAAAATATTATAACAACTTAATTTAAGTAAACCTAAAATAATAGTCACATAAACCCATTATAATAAATGTAATATTTAACTGTGCCATAGTAATCTATGCTGCATTACTTGCTTTATTTGAAGCAATATTAATTGCTGAAATGAATGTATTATTTTCCTAGGCCTAGTTGAAACATAAGCATTATTGTTAGAGTAATGGTATCTAGTTATTATAGATCTTAGGCCGTCCACTGCAACCATCTTGGATGAAGAAAACATGACATCACTGGACTCATTATAGGAATACATCAGATATCTTACTGTTTGGCCGCAGCTTTGTCTACGTGGTCAACTTCGTCCAAACCACGTAAGCGTTGTTCACATTCCACAAGTTTCTTTATCAGGTCACCCTTCTCCTGTTAAAGAGAGAGAAGGGTTTTATAAATAGTTTTCTTCAGGGGTAACAGCCAAAGACTGAGCAAACTGATATTTATTTACCTGAGCCATACAGTTTAGTAGCCTTTCCACCTCTGTAATTCTTAGGTCCCTTTCAGCGATCTTTGCCTCAGCTATCTGAGCATTCCTCTCAGCCTCCTCAAGTCTCCTCATGTAGTCATCAAGCCGTGCCTGAGGAGAAACGGGTCCTTCATTATACACTCCAGAACGACTCTGAGTCTGTTCAACAGTCAGTTACCGTCATCCGCTCTGAAAATCTTCACTATCAACACTAGGTGGCGCCCTTACTTAGAAAAACAAATGGACATTTTTCTCTCCTCCCTGTTGAAAATCAACAGATGTTTCCTGTTATGAAATTGGAATCACCATGCCCTGCTTGTAAAGTATAATACAAAAGTAGTCTTTTACAATGAGTCTGTAGATATAACAAAGTCACAAACTAATGCTTTTGTCGCATTATCATGCAGAGCAGTTCTTGCTGAACTAGTTGGAGATTAAGGCATTGTGAGAGTCAGTTTGTTTGTTCAAATCTGTACCTGCAAAGCCTCTATCTCCTCTCTGTACTTCCTCTGCTGTTCCTGCAGCTGTTCCTCATATTCCCTCTGTAGCTTAATGCTCAACTCTTTCAGTGCTTGAGTCTTCGCCTCCTGAGAAGTCTCCACCTACACACAAAAAAAAAAGCAATTTAGTTGTCAAATAGCATGGACATTAACATCTAAAAAAGTGACATCAAGTATTTAAAAAATATCAGACGTTCTTGTTTCCAATGAAGCACAAAAGAGAAGAGATACTCTTTGGATAATCTCAAATCATGCTTTAGAACTTTATCATCAGGTTTTACAAACATTTGGTAAACCATTAAAACAAAATGGACATTTTTTCACCTACCCTTTTCATTTCTCACAAATGATTATTCTTTTTTATAACTTATTTTTATTTTGAACCTAAATACTGCATACAATACTGTACAGTGTATAATACAAAGACCCCACTGTATACATGTAACAGTGTAAGTCTAAGAGTTTAAACTACTGTAAAAATGATTTTTACATTATCTCATGAAAATAATTTAATCATTTACAACTTTATTTATAAATGATATGAGATAAGATATGAGAAAGGCAGCAACTGAATAGGTGGATTGTTTCACAGTGTACTATTATTCCATGAACAGAAGTCTCTCAATTAGTATGAGGTTTTACAAAAATGGTATATGTAATAAAAAGAAAAATGAAAAACCTGAAAAAACTTTTGAAGAGTTTTAGATAAAATATAGCACACTACGAAACACTGCCGTCACCGCTTCTCATGTCATTTCTCACAATAGGTGTTCTCAATAATCGATGTAATGTTTCACTAACAAAAAAGGAAAAAGTCAATGGTATAAGGATGTATAAGGATATGGTCTACTGGATAATAACAGCACTGTATAACAGTGGTTTGTGTGTGCTTGCAAGCACCTGATGTTTGAGAGAGTGGTTTTCAGCCTGTGCTGCTGCTAGTTGTCTCTCCGCTTCCTTGAGTTTCTCCTCTGTCTTCTCCAACGAGCTGCGCAGAGATCTCATCTCATCCCTGTTCCCCACACGGTTATGACAGCTTTCCAGCAATGATTTCTAAAACAGACATGATCAACATCACATCATATGGATGAATACAACGGTAGTTTCTAAAAGCATAGGTTTATGCAGGCAGAAAAGTTTTTTTCTAATGTGACATTTAAATGTTGACCCGTTCTTAGCACGTTCACTATAAACAACATCTAGAGCTTTCTCTGAACAGACCTTTGTCAAATGGCAATGACTGTATTGATCGTGTACCTGCAGATCAATGTTTGCTGTTAAGAGGGAGCTGTTCATCTGGTCAAAGCTGTCCATAGCTGCACTTCTCGTCCTCACCTCAGACTCTAGGAAACGCTTATGAGAGTTGGCCGCCTGGTACAAACACAGTCAGTACATTGAAAACTTGTCGTACCACTATAAAAAGTCTGACACAGTAAGGCATTGAGGTAGTTAATAATATTGGGTATAATTACACAGCTCTCTGGAATACTGATTGGTTAATCGTGACATCGGGTAACTGAAATGAGGACCTACTTTCATGTCTCTCATATCACGACACGATACAAACGCAACTACCACCATTTTCTGCTTCACTTAATTGGAGTACTGAACGTGGCTGGAATACTCAACCTTTGAAATTGATTTTATAACATTAGGTATAATATACTTGCTGACTTTGTAAATGGTTACAGAGAATAACTGTTCATCATACACTTAAAGGGATAGTTCGCCCAAAAATGAAAATTCTGTCATCATTTACTCACCCTTATGTTGTTTTTGAGTTTCTGAATATATTTTTTTAAATAGCGTTGGTAACCAGACACCCATTGACTTCCATAGTAGGACAAAAAATACTATGGAAGCCAATGGTTCCATCAACTGTTCAAAGATTCTTTAAAATATCTTGCCTTGTGTTTAACAGAAGAAAGAAACTTGTACAGGTTTGGAATAACTTGAGGGTGAACTATCCCTTAAAAGGCAGAGGGTCACACACTACCAGACTTCTCAAGTCATTCTGAAAACAAACTCATGCAGAAAGTGGACTTTGTTGCTAGGAGACACATGAAAAAAAAATGTATTCTGAAATCTAAAAAAAAATAATAATCTTGTAACCATCACACACTATGCAATTTTCTGTCAAATCTGACAAATGGAAGACTGACCCTGACTTCCGACAGCCAGCATCGATAAAAATCTGTGCAAAGAGTCTAATCTAATGTATCCCAACCTTTAGAACCTGCGAGGGCATCAGTATTAATAATAATGTAATATTGTTGCAGTGTTTGTCTTATTGCTAAGCCGAATGTTTTGTACATTGAAAAGGACTCATTTGTTTAGAATTATATGTATTTTTCTAATTATTATTATTATTATTAAATAAAATAAACTCAAATATTGAATGCCCACAAATATTCATTTATTTGCAGAGTAGCTGTATATGAAGTCAGCCTGTGATTATGACATTATTGCATGGTGATCATCAGGGGTTTATTTTACTGGTACATTACAATCCCTTCCTTACTACCTTGTCATGCAGCATTTAGCTCACCTTTAATTCCTGAGATAATTTTTGCACTGATTGTTGCATCCCTCCAAACTGGCCATACATCCGCTCTCGTACTTTTTCCAAAGAGTCACGTACCTTCGAGGACAGAATAAATACATTATCTCCTAATAACGAGTTAACCTTACAGTTAGCTAGGTACCAAAAGAAAAGCCTCTGCGCTCACCTCTCTGATGTACCTCATCTCATCCCTCAGGTGACTGGCAGACACGTCTCGTGACGTCACTTCCGGTTGGTGGTTGGAGCCTGTGCTGTGCACCACGCCATAAGCTCTGGGCCCGTGCTGAGCGAGCGGTTCCCTATTGATGCCATTGGTCACAGGCGGCTGGGGGAACAGGACCACAGGGGTCAGATTTCACCTTGTGGATGTTTTTAAAAGGAGACTGCCACTGTTGTGTTCACAAGCGTGAAGACCAATGTCACAGCTGTGTATGTATGCCTACTAGAGCATCCTGGTTAAGATATAAGAGCGAGACTTTTGCTGTTATGGGTGTATATTTGTGATGTTTTATCATTGCTGCTGAGTGTTCACAATGAGACAGTCAAAATAGTCCTAAACAAGGGTGTCATATTTCTGCATCCCAGTCCAAAAGAATTTCCACCTGCTAGTTTCACCAGCAATATGAAAATTAACATGAAACTTGGAATGCTGCTGTGTTAACATTATCCAGTGAAAGTACATATCAAGGGGAAAGGAAAATGCCATAATAGCATTCCCCCTGGGCAAACTACAGGTGAGAAGCTTTCGCTCAAGGGCAAAGTGCTAGTGATCAATGGCCTTCAATTCATTCTGATTCTGCTGCAGGATTTTAGGTCCTGGGAACTTCTCTAAGATTTAATGTCTAAAGGAGTCATATTTCATGTTTTGCAAGCCTTAAGAAAGTTCTTTTGTGACGTTTAAGAAGTGAACAAGCATTTTACTGTGCAAAGAATGCCTTGAAGCCAAATTGAACAGATAACACTGTTCATGCTTGCTTCGCAAACAATAACACACCAAACACAAACATCTTTTGGGAAACCAGCACCTGTGTTTTAAACACCATAACTTACCATAGGTACAACAACTCAAATAATTTTACCAGGTGGTACAAAGACATTCAAACATATATATAGAAAAAATGTTGTAGTCTATTGTGCTTGAAAAGCAAAGTTATATAATAGATCCAGTGGAAAATACTGTCTTCTAACGTTAAAATGTGAGGTCGGAGTTTGAAATGTTTTTAAAAGACAACTATTATGCTCACCAAGGCTGCATTTATTAATCGAAAATATTTTCTATGTAATTTATTCCTGATACATCATTGAATTTTCAGCATCATTACTCCAGTCTTCAGTGTCACATGATCCGTCAGAAATCATTTTAATAAACAGTTGTGCTGTTTAATATGTTTTGTGGCAAAGGTGTAATATTTTATTTAATATTTAACACAAATTAGCCCTTGGTGAATAAAAGGCTATATATTTAAATAATAATAATAATAAAATAAAATAAAATCTTTCTGACCGCAAGTGTTTGAACAACTTACGGTGATAATAATAGGAATCATAGACAAAGTAATAGACATTTGGGTTTGTTTGTGTTCTCGGAAGCCGTCATACCTTTTCTTCTAGTTGAGGTGATTCTCTCCCAGGCGGTCTTTCTCTCTGCATGAGCACATTTTTCTTTTTCCGGGAACCATTGACCAATTTCTCCCCCTGTGATGTAACACATGGTATCTTTACAGGGTTATCAAATTTTTCAGACACGTATTGATCCTTGGGTTGATATTTAGTTCACAAATTGTTGAGGAAAAGATATTTTCAGACATCACAGGTTTTGCCCTTGCTAGATGTTTTTGTGCAACAATTCTAAAAAGGCTCAGTCTTCCTGTTTATAAGAAACCATATTCTATCTTTTACATGGTGCCGTTTTCACATTGTACTGAGATGAAACAACATTAATGAATTCCAGCTGTGATCAGGGTGTGGCGTTCCCTTTGCTCTTCTCAGGACATAACTTCTCAGAACTGTAATCTCAATCATGTCATGACCACACCTCCTCAGGGCTACTCTCCAAAACAAAGCACAGAGCTTCAGCCTTCTCACTGACTGAGACTGAATTCTGTTACGGCGAACATGAGAACAGTTCTTCATTAGCAAAAAGGATCAGACGTTGGGAATGCTGGATAAATGTTTTGCTCTGATTCTGACAGACGGGGAGAGATGTGTGGGAGTGCGTGGAGATAAGATAGAACAATGATCCCAGTGTTATCATGGCCTTCTGTGCTGGACTTCATAGAACTTGACAGATAATCCACAAAAACAAGCCCATGAGAGTTTAAGGTACTCAAATAAGGGAGAGAAAAATTTAATAGTGGAACACTGGACCTCCTTTTTTGGCCTTATGTGTAGTCATATGAGTTATTGCAAAAACGTTTGGGAATCTTTTGATGGATTTCCTAAATAAATCATCTTTTGGGGTGGCCATCCTGATACAGTGCAGCCTCGAGTGACTTTTTCCTTTAATAAAATGATTACTTCATAAAGTATTAAAGGGATAGTTTGCTTTGCCATCAACTCCTCAACCCTCATGTTGTTCCAAACTTTCATTCATCGTTAAAAGACAAATTAAGATATTTTTAATCAAAGCAGATTTCTGTCCCATTAAAAGTCTATTCCTTTAAAATGTTGATGCTTCAAAAAGATAATAAAATTGTAAGGCATCAGAAAATAAAGACATCGTCATTTGCATTTTATGGACAAATTAAAGTCTTATGGATTCGGAATTACATGAGTAAAGGGTGAGTAAATATTGACAGATTTTCTATTTCGTATGAACTATCCATTTAAATGTAATAATGAAACACTACAAACTTATGCTAGAAAATACAGTTACTGATATAAACACTCCTCCAGAGAATATAACATTTCACAGAAATCCTTTAAGCATCTAACAATACAATTGCAGACAACATTAATAATGTTCATTAAACTTTCATGCTCTTTTTGACAATATGTCTGTGCAGAATATAAAATATACTAATATAGCACTTTGCATCTGCCATCTTAGCGTGTTTTCCCAGTTTCATATTCTATCCTGCTCACATAATCTTACTGATTGAATGGCACACTATACACTAAGGTCTATTGTTATTGTATAAAGATGTGCTGGAGGGTGTAAACTCAATTTTCCAGTACACAATATCCATTTCCATGCAGGAAGAGGTAGAGATGCGAACCCCGGCTTTGCTGAGACCAGTTATGTTGTCATTCTTTGTTGTTTAGCTAAATGTTTTTATTGTAATACTGGTCCTGGATTGGTGCAAATTTCAAGCCTTCCTGTAATCCAACAGCTGTAACTCGGGCAATCCAGGCCACAGGTAGATAGTATCCAATGGAGGATAGGATTACCACACAAACACATCTTAATTTTGCAGTGCATTCTGGTCTTTGTTAAAGGGATACTCCATTTTTTTGGAAATAGGCTTATTTTCTAACTCCCTCAGAGTAAAACAGTTGAGTTTTACCGTTTTCGAAATCCATTCTGGAATATCAATAACCAGACAGTTTCTGGTCTCATTGACTACCATAGTAGGAAAAAACATATACTATGGAAGTCAATGAGACCAGAAACAGTCTGGTTACTGATATTCTTCTAAATATCAGAAAATCGGCTGAATGGATTCGAAAACGGTAAAACTCAATTGCTTAACTCTGGGGGAGTTGTAATTAAAATGAGCCTATTTCCAAAAAAGTGGAGTATCCCTTTAAGGCATTAATAGAATATCTCACTCAAATGAAATGTTCTAGTCTTTACACTTAACTATCCCAATTCCTGACCGTACTCTTCCCTCTCCTCATATTGTCTTCCAATGACCTTGTTTCACTTTTGTACAGTTACATGTATGTCACCAATTATGTTGCAAAGAATTACATTTCAAAAACTATTGAAAGTCAATGCAAAATCCCCATGTGAAACCTGACCTCACCAAGATACCAGATAGATACTTATAACTGGTTAATATTAATACAAAGGCTAAAAAATGTTTTAATATTCTCCAAAATGTTAACAAAAAAGCTAATTTATATGCATAAAGGTGCAGTCACATTAGCAAAATATCTGCAAAATTTCACAGGCAAAAAAAAAAAAAAAAGCAGCATCATCTTTCTGTTGGCCGATATGATCACCTTGAACACAATGCGAAATCTGCATGGGGAAATCTTTTGCCTTCACTTGAAATTCGCAATCGCCAAATTCCCAAACTAACTGGCCATTGGCAGCTCATCAGGCAGGCCTGGGTTTTGTATATTGACGCTCACCCTTCCCATGAGGCAGCAGACACTGATAAGCCCATCAACAGTTTTTTGTTGGCTGAGCTCCTGGATTTCTATTTCTCATTAGTGTCTGAGCAACAAAAGTCTGATGTTCCCAAAGCAGCTCCTATCAGAGACCAAACAGGGCGGATATCGGTTGAACTCCAAGGACTAAGAGCTGTAGGGTGCAAGTTCCAGGCCAAGGTACAGATAAAAACTCTCATGAATGTGCAGACACACCTCTCTTGACTTATTTATCAGTCAATCACTGTCAGTAAAAGGCATATAATAGCAGATACCGTCAAATACACATTTTAATTTGTCACACAGACTAACCTGTATCTGTAAACAAGCACAAAATTAACTTCACCTCCCTTGGTAAATAGGTGTTTTAATTCCATGAGCTTTGTGACTCTGACCTTTGGGGGCAGCTCAAGGATATTTATAAGCCTAACTTCTTTCTAAACATATTGGCTTGGTAAGTAAAGTGACGATTAACAATGAAATCTTTACATATAGTTCCAAGGATGGGAGTCGGCAGCCAATAGTGTCCTAATAGTGGCCTAATGGATCGCTTGTGTGCATATCTGCATGTGATTTTATCAGGATAGGTGCCTGTCATGCTACTGGCAAGGCAGTATGGATCTGTGAAGCAAGTGATGAAAAGGAAGTGATGGGTCTAGAGAAAAGACATTTATCTATGGAATTTATCTCTCTGAAACAATGACTCATAGACAGAGTCATTTTTTTCTGAAAATGTCCCCTTTCTGTAATTCAATCTGTCACACACTTAAAAGGTAAGCCTAAGGTAAATCCTTTACAACAGAATTATTATTATCTGTTCATTTTTCTCTACTTTTGCCAATCATCTACATATATGATATATCTTCTATATATTTTTGGAAGCATTTTTGGATTAATTTGATCGAAAGCACTGTAAAACAGTATTATTATGAAATATTAAAACTATATTTTAAAATTAGTGTGATGGTAAGGCTAAATTTTGCAAAAGCAGCAAAAGAGTCCCATGATCCTTCTGAAATCATTCAAATATGCTGATTATATTCTAATGCGCTGTTGAAAACATGATAAATAGAATTTATTTGAAGTAAAAAAGTGGTAAAGTCTTTACTGTCACTTTTAATCAAATGAATGCATCCTTGCTAAGTATGAATTTCTTACAAAAAAATCCTACTGACCACAAACTATTTAAAGGTGTAGTGTACATTAATTTGTATCTACTGTTGTTGCTTTGTTTGTATTTCTTGTTTTCTATATAATGTGAAAAACAAACAAAAAATATACATATTTTAAAATAGTTGAGAATGCAAATGGAGGAAACATGTCGGAACCACTATAGGACCACAGACCCCGAGATATAATGTGTCATAATCTGAAGAAATCAGTAATTTATGTAATCTTGTTGATTTTATCCTGTTGTCGAGCCATGATACCATTTGAGGAGCTAGCCAAACAGACGGAAGATGTCAAAGTCAGGGAAAAGAGGAAGTGTATTATTATGATGTGAAGAGATGGCTAACGCCAATCTGTCTGGCTGTACTGAAAACTGCTAAAATGATACTTACAGAGCTGCCGGTTTCATTCTGGGTTTTAGGATTGTCCTCGGGCCGGAGGGTTAATCTGAGACGCCTGATTCTCCTCTGGTGGACATTCGTCACAGATATACAAAAAAGGAAAAACAGACAAACAAACAATGATTAGTCACAATCTATGTTTAATTAGGCAGACAATCTGTGATTGACATCACAAGATTAAATGCAATTTCGCTGAAACTAAAACAAAAACTCCCAAGTCCTGACAAAGATAACGCTTATCTGATCCAAGAGATGTCACGCATGAAGAGGAGAAAAAGGCTGCTGAGACTGATAGAATAACAATACTGTATTAAAATGTGACTGCCCTTATAAATGCTTCAATGATTAACCACTTCAGATGTGGCTGTCTATTCATTTCAAATAAATAATTACTACAGTCAAAAATGTGGTTCTCAGCGTTTTGATGGCCTCTACGCTGGTTAGCACCCTCTGAGAGGGTGTCAGTTGATTAGCTGTAAGAATGTCTCTGAATGGCAGCTGAATGGCGACAGCGGCTGAGCGCCAGGCCCTGATAAAATAAACATGACAGGGCCCTGCCTCCCAGGACAGTGGCTCTTATTACAGGCCCTTTTCTGAACAACACAACGCACATCAACAGCGCACGATTAGCCTAGATGTGGACAAGCCATTAGGGCACAGTCCAGAGCAGAGTGAGCGACACAGAGGACTGAGAATGAACAAAACCAAGACAAACATAAACACCTCATTGAGAATCAGTTACAGTCAAACATTCACAAGGAAACCAAGTTCAAAAGAGCAAGAAAACGTACTATTCACTAGTGTTTCCTACCTCATTGAGGTCTGGTAGCTCTGTGGTGGTGGTGGTGGTGCGAATGGCACCAGTCATTCCATTTTGCAGCATATCTCCTTTTCACTGTCCAAGTCACACATCCACACAAACACTATCCACGTCTGCGCCCACCAATGCAGGCAACACACCAAGACAGGATAAACCTAGTGTGTGTGAAAGAGATGGGGGGGAAGTTCCCTTCTACAGCTTTGCCAGAATTCCTTCCCCCGGATGAGAACAGAGAGAGTGAGAGAGAATCAGGAGGAAAAAAAGAGGCTCAGTATTCCAATGTGCAGAGGTCAGTAGAAACACAGCACTCCAGTGTGCAGACAACTCCAGAGTGACAACGTCCCATATAGACTCCTCCTGACTGAGAGAGAGAGAGAGAGAGAGAGAGAGAGAGAGAGAGAGAGGGAGATGTCAGTCTTTCAGTATCTGAGCTGGCTGCGTAAGTCTTGTTTCCCATCAGACCCGTTGAACCACATTTCACCTGTGTGCATTCTCCAGCTCCCACCTAACTGTAGCCGTGCTGCTTTCATAGGGTGGGGTTAATGGCATTGGGGTGGAGTCCTCTCTATTTCTACTCTGGAAGGAGTTATGTCACTTTTGATTGTAGTGTGACTTAGTATTATGCTTAGAATAATAGTGGTGGATTTCAATTGAATTTAATTTAGCAATTGGATCATAACAATGAGAAGTGGGGAAAAAAAAAAAAAAACATTGTATAATTGTAGTTATTATTTCAAATCATGTAATCAAGTAATAGAGCACTCAAAAATATATAAATTCTAACATAATTTACTACCCTTGTGTCATTCCAAACTGTGGAACATCTTTTGAGATATGTCTGCTTTTTTTGTCCATATAATGGAAGTCATTAGTCACCAAAAGTGTTTGATTTACAACATTCTTCAAAATATCTACTTTTTGTTTCTTGAAAAAAGTCAAACAGATTTGCAATAACATGAGTGTGAGTAAATGATGAGTATAGCAGTAGGTACAACTTTGCAACTGTTAAAAAGTATGTTTGATAGTATGAATTTGGGTTGTCTGAATTTCAGACTACATCACCCATGTTGTCAATGTGACCAAACAGCATCAGTTGCATAGCTTCATTGCCATTTATTCTTCTCCTGTAGCCTCACGAGATTGTAAAGTGTTCATTATATGCTCACTTCAGAATCCCTCCATACATAGATAATCTGGGTTCTTTTCACCTACTGTTTTATATAAATATTATGAAAACTACTCTATAGTGTTGTTTTTCACCTACTATATAAGGCAGTTGGCATATTCTGACGCAATAAAAATGTTTGTGTTGAACTAATCCTTTAATTTTTTTTATTCTTTTCTAATTTTGTCCAACACCAATTGATGTCGCAGACAAACAGACTGCACAACAGATGCCTTCAACTTTGCCCTTGAAATCTTTAATCTTAATCTGTGTGATTTTGTTTGCTTAACATATTTCAAAGTGCGCAAGTTGTAGGTCAATCATTAATTTAGGAAGCAGATAGTCTACTACATGATGCAGTGTAATCATTAACCCTCCATATGAGATTCACCCAATGGAAAACAAATACAGGTTGTAAATATCATGTCTAATGGCTTTTTTCCCACGTTAACACAGAGCTGGCCCAAAGTCATCTTCATCACAGGGATAAATGGGGTTGTTTTAGTGACAAACAATCTTAGGAATATGACAAAGGTCTCCACATACAGAAACCCATGAGCAAGACGATCAGATCAAGCTGCATGTGAAAGGTCACGGAGATTATGTTTCATGCCTTTCATGATGGAAAATAGGATCCCTGTTGGAGTGGTAATCTACTGGAGGAGGTTTGCTAGTCCCATTCAGTCATAGGCTAGTGCTCAATGAGGCACTGAAGAGGTACACCAGTGAATAGATGACTCCAACTCCAGCAAGGGCTTATTAAGCAAACTCTGAATCATGCACCAATGATAATTTACTATCATAATCATTTGTTAACGACATTCATTAATTTTATGAGCTCATTGTTTTCTGCCTTTATACTGCGTGATTTGTAGGCTATACATTTCTGAAAAGCATAATTTAGAAACAGTCAACTCTGATAGCAGATAACTCTATTGTAATATAAACACATGAAAAATAAAGAAAAAAAGGTATTGGGTTCATCACTGTTTCTGCCAACATTTTCGTGGTGTTTTTTATGACTAGACAAATGAATGACACACACACACACACACACACACACACACACACACACACACACACACACACACACACACACACACACACACACACACACACATTAATAGGCATTTAGCAGTAGTCTTTAACATCACATAGGGTTATCTTCTAGGGAGGCTTACAAATATAAAAAAGACCATAACAACAACATTTTTTCAGAAGACGTGAGTCGTGTGAGTGGATCGATTATGCGGTTTTCTCTGTGTACGGCTATAGCATGTTTACTTTCTTCTATACGGTAACGGTCCCTGCAAACAAGCCTGCACTGGCCCTGTCCGGGCCCACTTAGGGCTAGCCTAAGGGCCCCCTGCAGGCTGCTAGCGCAGGGCCCATGAGAATTTGCTCATTGGCAAAACGTTGGGCCTGCATGGGCAGCCCTCACTTAGCCCTCACTAAACCCACACAGGGCCCGCACACTGGGCCCACAAAACGTTGGCCCTGCATGGGCAGCCCTCACTTAGCCCCAAGGAAGCCCTCACTAAGCCCACACAGGGCCCGCACCGCACACACAGGGCATCTACAACAATAGATCTAGTTGACAATTAATCTGTTTCACTATAAATACTTTTTGGCTAATATAACTATAAGTCTTTGGGAAAAACAATTATTCTATACATCTGAATGCAGTCACCACATAACTAATTTCTGTATTTTCACAAATGTACAGAAGTCAAAGGGATTTCAAATCAATGTATTTATTAATTACAAAACATAAAACATTAAATTCAGGTTATTATATATAATATAATTACACTATTATATATTCACATAAAAAACAGAAACATAGAAAACAGCTGTTTTACATTATGATAAAATTTCACAATATTAGTTTTTTTTTTTTTAAATAAATGCAAATAAATGCAAGCTTGATAAGCAGAATAGACTTCTTCCAAAATGTTTCCAAATTTTTTACCTGTATACTGTATATGATTTTATACAAAATAAATAGTAGTTAATAAGATTGACACTGTATTATATCTAGTAATATTGAAGCTAAACAGAGTCCCTATAACAGTGCAATTTGTAGATTTTTAGTCTTCGAGAAAATGTTTTATGAGTTGCAAACCTCTTTTTCTTTGCTTTCTCTCTCTCACAAACACAACACATCAGTTACACAAAACATCAGTTAAATTCTTCATTGCAGGTGCACAAATCCTATTCTAAAAATTACCAAACTCATAGGGTCATATTTTTGTTGATAAACAGTAACATTTTGGCCAATTATGCACATTTCTTGGTGTATAATTTTGTGAATCATCTATACTATTTGGCTATTCTCATGTGGTCACACTTCACTTTTCATTCACAGTCACATATGCTCAAACCCCGTGTGGCCGTGCCTTAAATGTCAGCATACATTTCTTACAGGGCTGTGCAAAAGTTAATTGCGATTAATCGCATTCAAAATAAAAGTCTGTGTTTACATAATATATTTGTGTGTGCTGTATATAATTATTTTGTATTAGGGCTGTGAAACGATTAATCGCATCTAAAATAAAAGTTTGTGTTCACATAAATTATATACGTTTGTGTAGTGTGTATAATTATTTTGTATATATAAATACACACACATGCATGTATATATTTAAGAAATATTTGCATGTTTGTACTGTATATATGTTTATACAAAATTAATATTATACATAAATATAAATCTTTGATATATCAATAACACATTTTTCTTAAATATATACATGCATATGTGTGTATTTATATATACAAAATAATTATACAGACATATATCATGTAAACACAAACTTTTATTTTTGATGCAATTAATCGTTACACAGCCCTATATTGTATATATAAATACACACACATGCATGTATATATTTAAGAAAATGTGTTATTCATATATAAAATATTTATATTTATATAATATAGATTATGTATTCATATATATATATATATATACACAGAATTTAAGTGCAAATAATTCTTAAATATATACATGCATGCATAGGTATTTATATATACAAAATAATTATATACAGCACACACAAATATATTATGTAAACACAGACTTTTATTTTGGACGCGATTAATTGCAATTAATTTTTGCACAGCCCTTTTTGTGATTTGAAAAAAAGAAAATTATTTGTACACCTCCAATGAAGAATTTGAAAAGCTGTAACTGCAGTGTTTTTTGTGAAAGAGAAAAAAGTTTGAAACTTAAAAAAAAAAAAGCGTTCTCTCTGTGACTACTTTACACCTGACTACTTTTAACTGACTACGTTACACCTACAGATTCCACTGTCACAGGTGCTCTGTTTTGCTATAATGAAACCTTTACAGAACATGATAGTAATCCGCCATCCATGTAAAAGCAGAGGTCGGTGTGGTGTACAGGTACATCTGTCCAGCCAACATCTCACGCCTTGATGCCTTCCACTGTGGATCCCAGAAAACCTGCAAAAAAAAAAAAAAAAAAAAAATACAGTTCAAAATCTATCATACATAATCATACATCTGGTATCACAAATTATTCCAGGTTATTATAACAATTCCAGGTTCAATCAGGTTAAATGCTCAATATTAGAGCTGCACAATACTAAAAACCTTAAATAAAATATTTAGTTTATCTGCTGCTATATATATTGCGATATAAAAACAAATTTCAAGAGATTATTGAGTGAATCTGCATTGAAAATTATAACAAATTACAAGTATTGATAAATTCAATAGAAGAAAAATACAATTGAAATAAGCAGTGCATGAAGTTTTTTCGGAAAATCTAACTTATCAGGTACGGAAATTGAATTATCTAATGTAAAATAAGTCTTCACTGAGGTACAGCCTCTCTCTACTCTTACAAAATGACAAACAACCAGCCTGAAAAACACATGACAATGACACAAGATAATGTCTATAATAAATAGTGTGTGTGTAATTTCTTCAGTACCGTCAGCAGAACTGATAACATCTGAGCTTATCGATACTGCAGTCTTCCTTAATTTGGCCCCAGGGCCCGTTTAATGTTTAATACCGGGTTTCGGAACCTATTCCTACATATGGGTGAGTTCATATGGATGAAGGCCTGTTGTGTTTGGCCTCTTGGTTTGTGATGGTGATATAGCTATTGTGAAACTCACCTTCGTCATGTACTGGGTGTGGATGGCATCAAGATCTTGTCCTGAAGAATCACAGGATCAAATGATATCTCATCTGGTAACAAGAGCACAGCCATAACCCCCTGAATTCAGCATTTGAAAGTAAAAAGAATTTCAGTATTTATCAGTCAAACATACATAAAAAAATAGCTTTGAGTTGGACAGTATGGTGTCTCATTGGCCAACATAATTAAAAACACACCCAGAGAAAAAATAAAATAAAAAAATAATATATATATATATATATATACTGTATATATATATACTGTATATATATATATATATATATATATATATATATATATACCCATGACTATTATCCTGAATTATTATAACTATGACTATTATAACATTATATTTGCCACCTATTATTTAGCTTCTCAAGTACAATGTCACTGAAAAAAACTGTAGTTAATGAATTTAAAGTGAGAGACTTCATTCAAAATCATAAATCCTACAGACCCACAACAATTAAACAGTATGTATGAAGTTTTGCTTACTATAGTCGAGGTCATAGCCGTGGAGATTGTCTTGGACCCCAGGGGGTGCAGCAGGACATCTATGATGATCTTCAAGAAAATAACATGCAATGTGTCACAGAGCCAACAATATTACATTGAATTTACAATAGAACAAAGGGTTTAATACAAGGAAGCAAGCTAGAGCATAGCTAAAGAATATACATAAAAAATCTTAAGGTAATATATTGTGCAATAATGCATATGAAATAATTATCATGATTAAACAATAATTCCCCTTTGTTGTGTTTTTTTTCCTGTTCCTTCTGAAATCACTTATTACCAATATTTGTAAATGACGTCATTAAGTACGTTACAATGAATTCTTTCAAGGTTAGCTAAATAAATTAACTTAGCTAACTTCCAATCACCCATTGACAAATTACCAGCAAAACAAAACTATCAAAAACTGTTATCAACACAAAAATGTGGTTAAAACCCCACACTTATGTAAAACAAGAGCTCAATTGTAACGTAAACAACTTAACGTTAGCTCTTCTGAAAACGGTTCAGTCAGATGCTAACGGACTTTATCGAAGACACAAAACTATTTCTATAAAGTACATATTCAACAGAAGTGTATCAATTACACGTAAGACATATATCAGGAAGGTTTGTATGTATTATTTGTGTGATTTTGGTAACTAGACTTACCTGAAAGCAGAGAAAACAACAGTGAGAGACGCTAGTTAAGTTGGCTTGGGAAAGCCAACTTACTGAAATGCTATTTAAACTTATTAAGTTGGCTTGTGAGAGCCAACTTACTGAAATGCTATTTAAACTTATTATTAGTGGTGCTTGCTGAAAGCAAGGCAACACTATTACTATTGTGTTTTTTGAGTCGGCCCAAAAGTTTGGCACGCTACTCCTCCCGCAGTTTTTGTCACACACCCATGAATGAGGTCTCAAAACGTGCGGAATATTCGGGAATGGTGTGCTATGACTTTTCTAAGCGATCGGGGGTACGATGTTCGCCCGAAGGGCGAACAAATTTCCCAAAAATCCCATAGACTTAACATTGCGACAAACTTTGACGACTCATAGCTCCGAGCGAGAATTTCACAGAAGCCTGCGATTCACCACATTTGAAGAGGCTGACAGGCTCTGTAAGAACATACCTCACAATGGGGTAAAAGTTGCACCCCTGGGGGGCAGGAGCTGCCCAAATTTTCCCCATAGACCCCAATGTTATTTATTATTCTTATTCTTATTGTTCTGGTCACTTTTTGACGCGCTACTCCTCCCGCAGCTTTTGTCACAGACCCATGGGTGAGGTGTCAAAACGTGCGGATTATTCGGGAATGGTGTGCTATGACTTTTCTAAGAGATCGGGGGTACGATGTTCGCCCCAGGGGCGAAAAACGGCCAAAAAAAATCCCATAGACTTAACATGGTGAAAAAATTTGACGAGTCATAGCTCTGAGCGAGGATTTCGCAGAAACTTGCAATTTACCACATTTGAAGAGGCTGACAGGCTCTTTAAGAAAATACCTCACAATGGGGTAAAAGTTGCACCCCTGGGGGGCAGGAGCTCCCCAAAATTTTTTTCCATTGAAATTTTCTAGTATAGCATTTTACTATTCCAGGAAAAAGTTTGGAGCACTCCTACGTCCACATTTTTTGTCACAGACCCATGAATGAGGCATCAAATCGTGCGGCCTATTGAGGAGAAGTGTCATATTAATTTTATAAGAGATCAGGGGTACGGTGCTCGCCCCAGGGGCGAACAAATTTCCAAAAAATCCCATAGACTTAACATTGAGACAAACTTTGACGACTCGTAGCTCCGAACGAGGATTTCGGACACATGTGTGATTTGCCACATTTGAAGAGGCTGGCAGGCTCTTTAAGAACATACCACACAATGGGGTAAAAGTTGCACCCCTGGGGGGCAGGAGCTGCCTAAAGTTTTCCCCATTGACTTACTATGGTGAAGGACGTCCCATCAAATGCATGTTTTTCCTAATATGGTAAATTGCATAGGGATTTTGTATTGAACATAGCTCTGGATCACAGTGTCATAGAGACAAGGGGGCGGGCTCATTTTACTCAGATGACCAATCAGTCTCTCAGGATCATTGTGAAGCTATTAAGCCACGCCCTAGCAACCATTTAGAGCACCTTAGCAACAACTCCCATAGACTTCCATTGAAAGAGATCAAATGGATATCTCAGGATATAAGTGTCATAGAAACATGAGGGTGGGCTCGTTTGACTTGGGCAAGCAAACAGCCAATCCTGAATCACCTCAACACTTACTGGCAACGCCCTAGCAACCATTGTAGAGCACCTTAGCAACCAAAATCCAAAGAGGGATATCTTCCATTCTGAATGTCATAGAGGCATGGGAGTTGTATTATATCATTCATACTGACAAGCAGCCTTTGGAGATTCATGATTGGCAGCTGCCAAGCCACTCCCTAGCAACCAAACAGAGTACCCAGCAACCATTTTGCAAGACCTATATCTCTGCATCAAAACATCGTATAGAGATGGGGGTTGGTTTATCCATTCACATTGACTTTGGAGCTTCATGATTGGCAGCTGCCAAGCCACTCCCTAGCGACCAAACAGAGTACCCTAGCAACCATTTTGTAACAGCTATATCTCAGCATCAGAACATTGTATCGCGATGGGGGTTGGGTCTTTTGACTCATGCTAGCACATAGAACTTTCAAAATGCTAAACATGCTAGCTGTGAATAGCTACATGCTAATATTGATTAGCTAAGTGCTAAATCATGCCATGAACAATATAAAAACTCTATAATAACCATATGTGAACACTACCAACCACCTAGTAATACCATAGCAACTACCCAGAATACCCTAGCAACCACCTAACAACACCATAGCAACCACCCAGAACACCCTAGCAACCACCAAGAACACCATAGCAACCACCCAGAATACCCTAGCAACTGCCTAACAACACCCTAGCAACCACCCATAACACCCTAGCAACCACCCAGAATACCCTAGCAACCACCTAGCAACACCCTAGCAACCACTCAGAACACCCTAGCAACCGCTTAGCAACACCATAGCAACCACCCAGAACACCCTAGCAACCACCTAGCAACACCCTAGCAACCACACAGAACACCCTAGCAACCACCTAGCAACCACCCTAGCAACCAGCCATAACACCCTAGCAACCGGGTGGTGAGTTTTGCCACTGCAAGCACCACTTCACATTTTCCTCTGGAAATGTACATTCTAGTTATTATTATTCTTCTTACTCAAAAATTTGCAACTCTATCTCCTCCTAGAGCTTTAACTCCACATACTCCAAACTCGGCACGGACACTCAAACTGTTCTGACTCGGTGTGCTATATCTTTTCTAACTGATCGGACTTACGGTTCTCCTAAAAATGACGATCAAAGTCGGAAAAAACTCCCATTGACTCCCATTGAGAAATTCAAACTGCCCAACTGTCAAAAATTCAAATCTAAATACCTTGAAGCCCCAGACTCAATCAAACTGTCATTCTATACACTATATGAGCCATTGAAACTCATTTAAACTAATGAACTCATCTATCTATGACACTTATCTATCTAATCTTAAACTCTTAAACTCAAACTAAATTAATAAACTCTAAACTTGAACTCTCTAAGACTCATTTAAACTTATAAACTCTAAACTCATAAACTCTAAATTCATAAACTCATACTCTTATAAACTCTCATAAAACTATTAAACTCATGAATTAATAAACTCTGGACACTTACTCATTTAAACTTATAAACTCTAAACTCATAAACTCTAAATTCACACCTTAGCAACCAGTTACAGCACCCTAGCAACCGTAGGCCATAGGCACGAGGCCGCAGGCCTCGTGCAATACTAAATATTGCTGATTTCTCAGAAACTTGTAATGTACCACATTTGAAGAGGCTGACAGGCTCTGTAAGAAAATACCTCACAGTGGGGGAATAGTTGCACCCCTGGGGGGCAGGAGCTGCCCAAACTTGCCCCATAGACTTATTATGGTGTACACATTGCATTAGGGTTTTATATTGAACATAGCTCTGGATCACAGTGTCATAGAGACAAGGAGGCGGGCTCATTTTACTCAGACGACCAATCAGTCTCTCAGGATTACTGTGAAGCTATCAAGCCACGCCCTAGCAACCATTTAGAGCACCTTAGCAACAACTCCCATAGACTTCCATTGAAAGAGATTGAAGGGATATCTCCGGATAGAAGTGTCATAGAAACATGAGGGTGGTCTCATTTGACTATGGGTAGCAAACAGCCAACCATGCATCACCTCAACAAATTCTGGCCACGCCCTAGCAACAATTAACGAGCACCTTAGCAACCAAATTCTAAAGAGGGATATCTTCCATTCTGAATGTCACAGAGTCATGAGAGTTGATTTATATCATTCATAGTGACAAGCAGCCTTTGGAGATTCATCACTGGCAGCTGCCAAGCCACTCCCTAGCAACTAAACAGAGTACCCTAGCAACCATTAAGCAAGATTTGTATCTCTGCATCAGAACAACGTATAGAGATGGGGGTTGGTTTAAATCATTCATACTGACAAGCAGCCTTTGGAGTTTCATGATTGGCAGCTGTCAAGCCAATCCCTAGCAACTAAACAGAGTACCCTAGCAACCATTTTTTAACAGCTATATCTCAGAATCAGAACATTGTATCGTGATGGGGCTTGGGTCTTTTGACTCATGCTAGCACACAGGACTTTCAATATGCTAAACATGCTAGCTGTGAATAGCTAAATGCTAATATGGATACTTTATAGTAACCATATGTGAACACTACCAACCAAGTAGCAATACCATAGCAACCACCCAGGACACCCTAGCAACCACCTAGCAACACCATAGCAACCACCCAGAATACCCTAGCAACCACCTAGCAACATCATAGCAACCATCCAGAACACCTTAGCAACTACCTAGCAACACCCTAGCAACCACCAGATCACCCTAGCAACTGCCTAGCAACACCATAGCAACCACCTAGAACACCCTAGCAACCACCTAGCAACACCCTAGCAACCACCTAGCAACACCTTAGCAACTGCCTAGCAACACCCTAGCAACCACCAAGAACACCCTAGCAACTGCCTAACAACACCATAGCAACCACCCAGAACACCCTAGCAACCGCCTAGCAACACCATAGCAACCTCCCAGAACACCCTAGCAACCGCCTAGCAACACCATAGCAACCACCCAGAACACCCTAGCAACTGCCTAGCAACACCCTAGCAACCACCAAGAACACCCTAACAACCACCTAGCAACACCATAGCAACCACCCAGAATACCCTAGCATCCATCTATCTATCTATCTATCTATCTATCTATCTATCTATCTATCTATCTATCTATCTATCTATCTATCTATCTATCTATCTATCTATCTATCTATCTATCTATCTATCTATCTATCTATCTATCTATCTTTAAACTAAGTTAAACTTAATTTAAACTTTAGACTAATTTAAACTTCAAACTACTTTAAACTTCTTCAAACTTTCTGTTCCAAACTTTCACAAGCCAACTTAAAGTTTGTCTCGACGAACTTTTTAATCTAGTTATTATTATTATTCTTCTTACTCAAAAATTTGCAACTCTATCTCCTCCTAGAGCTTTAACTCCACATACTCCAAACTCGGCACGGACACTCAAACTGATCTGACTCGGTGTGCTATATCTTTTCTAACTGATCGGACTTACGGTTCTCCTAAAAATGACGATCAAAGTCGGAAAAAACTCCCATTGACTCCCATTGAGAAATTCAAACTGCCCAACTGTCAAAAATTCAAATCTAAATACCTTGAAGCCCCAGACTCAATCAAACTGTCATTCTATACACTATATGAGCCATTGAGACTCATTTAAACTAATGAACTCATCAATCTATGACACTTATCTATCTAATCTTAAACTCTTAAACTCACAATTAATTAATTAACTCTAAACTTGAACTCTTAGACTCATTTAAACTTATAAACTCTAAACTCATAAACTCTAAATTCATAAACTCATACTCTTATAAACTCTCATAAAACTATTAAACTCATAAATTAATAAACTCTGGACACTTACTCATTTAAACTTATAAACTCTAAACTCATAAACTCTAAATTCACACCTTAGCAACCAGTTACAGCACCCTAGCAACCGTAGGCCATAGGCACGAGGCCGCAGGCCTCGTGCCATACTAAATAGCGATGATTTCTCAGAAACTTGTAATGTACCACATTTGAAGAGGCTGACAGGCTCTGTAAGAAAATACCTCACAGTGGGGGAATAGTTGCACCCCTGGGGGGCAGGAGCTGCCCAAAATTGCCCCATTGACTTACATGAAATGGGCCGTCCAACACATTGCATTAGGGTTTTATATTGAACATAGCTCTGGATCACAGTGTCGTAGAGACAAGAAGGGTGCGGACTCATTTTACTCACACGACCAATCAGTCTCTCAGGATCATTGTGAAGCTATCAAGCCACGCCCTAGCAACCATTTAGAGCACCTTAGCAACAAGTCCCATAGACTTCCATTGAAAGAGATTGAAGGGATATCTCCAGAAAGAAGTGTCATAGAAATATGTGGGTGGTCTCTTTTGACTCCGGGTAGCAAAGTGCCAACCATGAATCACATCTACAATTTCTGGCCACGCCCTAGCAACAATTAACGAGCACCTTAGCAACCAAATTTTAAAGAGGGATATCTTCCACTCTGAATGTCACAGAGTCATGAGAGTTGATTTATATCATTCATAGTGACAAGCAGCATTTGGAGATTCATCACTGGCAGCTGACAAGCCAATCCCTAGCAACCAAACAGAGTACCCTAGCAACCATTTTTTAACAGCTATATCTCAAAATCAGAAAATTGTATCGCGATGGGGGTTGGGTCTTTTGACTCATGCTAGCACACAGGACTTTCAATATGCTAAACATGCTAGCTGTGAATAGCTAAATGCTAATATGGATACTTTATAGTAACCATATGTGAACACTACCAACCAAGTAGCAATACCATAGCAACCACCCAGGACACCCTAGCAACCGCCTAGCAACACCATAGCAACCTCCCAGAACACCCTAGCAACCGCCTAGCAACACCATAGCAACCACCCAGAACACCCTAGCAACTGCCTAGCAACACCCTAGCAACCACCCAGAACACCCTAGCAACCGCCTAGCAACACCATAGCAACCTCCCAGAACACCCTAGCAACCGCCTAGCAACACCATAGCAACCACCCAGAACACCCTAGCAACTGCCTAGCAACACCCTAGCAACCACCAAGAACACCCTAACAACCACCTAGCAACACCATAGCAACCACCCAGAATACCCTAGCATCTATCTATCTATCTATCTATCTATCTATCTATCTATCTATCTATCTATCTATCTATCTATCTATCTATCTATCTATCTATCTATCTATCTATCTATCTATCTATGTAACTATCTCTCTAACTCCATCTGTCTCTTTCTAACTCTATCTATCTATGTATCTATCTCTCTAACTCTATCTGTCTCTTTCTAACTCTATCTATCTATCTCTCTAACTCTATCTATCTATCTATCTATCTATCTATCTATCTATCTATCTATCTATCTATCTATCTATCTATCTATCTATCTATCTATCTATCTATCTATCTATCTATCTATCTATCTATCTATCTATCTTTAAACTAAGTTAAACTTAATTTAAACTTTAGACTAATTTAAACTTCAAACTACTTTAAACTTCTTCAAACTACTTTAAACTTCTTCAAACTACTTTAAACTTCTTCAAACTTTCTGTTCCAAACTTTCCCAAGCCAACTTAAAGTTTGTCTCGACGAACTTTTTAATCTAGTTTGCTGTTTGTCAGTTGATGGGTTTCCTCGTTTCCATGGTTTCCATCTGCTCGCGCGCGCTCCTGTCTTTGAATCAGATTTGAATGCGACTCGCGCACGTACGCCCATATTGAAACCATAGAACACGTCAAAAGGCACGCAGCATTTAAATAAACATCTAGAATTATAACATTTAACAATTTAAAAAATCTTTAATTTTATATAATGAATTTAAACTCATTGTGTAGTTCTATGACCCATTCAGTTGACAATTATGCTTTTTATGTAATACCATTTTGCTTTTACTTTTATTGTAAAGCAATTTCATGACATCTGTATTATATAAAGGCCTACATGTAATATAAAGAGCAACGTGTAATATAAATATGTAACATAAAGTGTGGAATGAAACTGCAACAGGCCCGTAATTTCATTACCATCTTTATATAAAGAGTGCTTTCTTATTCTCTTATATATATATATATATATATATATATATATATAGCCTATATATGTATATATATATATATATATATCTTAAAAAAAATAAAACATTTTTAAACAATTTTTTAAGAGAATTAAAATTACCAAGTTATTAGTGCTTTCTTATTCTCTTTATATATATATATATATATATATATATATATATTATTAGTGCTTTCTTATTCTCTTAATTAATTCAATATATATACAGTATATATTTTTTTTTATTTTTTTTTTATTTTTAAGAGAATTAAAATTACCAAGTTATTTTGATCAGAGGACGTACTGACGACATTGTGGGCATGTGGGCAAATCTAAATGTGGGCTACCTAAACTAAACCCGCATGGGCCCAAAGGTGCAAAACCTGCTCATGGGCCCGAATGGGATGGCCCACAGTGGGCCATCATGGGCTTAATGTGGGCAGCCCGCTAGTGTGGGCTGCTCACTGATAGCCCGCAGTGAGCCCAAAGCTGTGGGCCTCGTCTGGGCAACCCGCACTGGGCCTGTTTAGGTTTGGCGTGGGCTGGCCCTAGCCCACTGTGCCCACAAAAAGCCAGCGTCGGCCCCGCAGGGGCATGTTTGCAGGGGTAGGCGTATATTTCGCTGTTTAGATCCCCTGTGTGTGTGTGTGTGTGTGTGTGTGTGTGTGTGTGTGTGTGTGTGTGTGTGTGTGTGTGTGTGTGTGTGTGTGTGTGTGTGTGTGTGTGTGTGTGTGTGTGTGTGTGTGTGTGTGTGTGTGTGTGTGTGTGTGTGTGTGTGTGTGTGTGTGTGTTGGCGTACTTACGTTTTAAATCAAGTTCACTTACATATGAGATGACTCCAGACAAAACATAACAGTTGGGCTATGTGCCGTGCGTAAGGCCTCTCTTCCGTCTTGAGACATGACCAGCCGAATACTATATTTATCACCGCCCATTATTATTATCGGACGGACAATACTCACACATAATTTATACACATATAAGAACACGATATCAGAGTTTTAAATTCAAACATTTTAAAAGAGAACGGCTGTTTAAACCAATGAGCAGCATAAGCTTTGTCGAACAATTAGCTGTGTTGAACAATATTTTGTTAAAGATTGAGAAGGTTAAAGATTAATGTTAAAAATTAAATGAATTCAAACAATGAAGCAAAAATGCTGTGTCAGTAGAAGTCTGGGTGATCAAAAACAGCTGGATATAAAATTTCTGATTACAAATTAACTTTAATACTTAGGTTTTATTTTAATATAGCTATAAATTGTCAGGCAATTTGTTGGCAGGATTTAGATGATGCTTCAAAATAGCTTGTGAACAGTGCTCAAAGTATATATGGCTACACAATGCCCGAATCAAATTAAATGGCTTTATACATCAATTATTCACGGGAACTATTGACTGTTTTTAAAGAACAACATTACAGCATTTCCCTGGCTGTGGGAGTTTTTCCACATTAATGCTAAAACAGGATAGCCTATGTCAGATAAATTCTCCCCCAATCTGTCTTCCTCACCATATGTTACATTTAAGTTCAAATGCATAAAACACAAAATGACAGGTAAACAGTTACATCCATCCATCCAGCTCATCTCACCTACAGTTTATGTCTGACTGTACCCAGTTAATAAGGAAAAGAAAAAGTGAGCAGGAGCTATTCTTGCCTCATTGTGTTATAATGTATTGTCACCTTGCTTACCTGGTCTTACTAGACGGCCTGAATTCCCTAAGGTGCAGATCAGAAACATTTCTGAGATGAGATGAGGAGCGACAACAGGAAAATGAAGAAAAACAGAGAGGGTGAAACAGAGAGGGTGTTTGTAGATGTTATATCCAGAGAAGGGGAGTGGACCTATAATCATGAAGTCACCTATTACACATACATTTACATTTTTTAAGGAATCTTATTCAGAGACAGAAAGTCAGTCAACAAATACTAACATATAAAATGCATGACATTTATGATTTGACCATAGAAAGAGATCTAAATGTGAATATTAGGAGCAATTCCGTCCTGTTATGTTGAGGTTGATTCCACCGTTTTGGTTTGGTGGGCTCGATGTAACTTACATTTTCACCAAATTTGTGGGACTACACTTTTTTCTGTTTTCCTTTTTGCAATCAACACAAATGACTAATCCTGCCTGAAATAATGGCTAAGTGTCTTATTGTAGTGTTCCCAGGTTTTAACATGATTGGTTGAGCTGTATTAGAAGCTAAACATGTAATGTCACTACATTCACTTTCAAACACGCATTCAATAGATATATAAAAAAGTGAACTAAAAACAACAAATCTAAGAAGTCACCTATGGTGTTGTAACCAACAACGTGTATTGTTTAGCCAGCACAACTGCTGTCTTGGAATAATTGCCTTGTTGTTATTTGCCATGACCCGTACAGCAGCTTCACCCGCGGCTGACAGGTGAGTAATTACAGCAGTTTGATTGTCTAACAACATCTTACTCTGTGATGATGTCCACAGGAGACAAAGATTGAGCTCTGAGAACTGGTTATTTGACATTTATACTTGTGTGTCCTGTTTTAGCAGACTTTTCTTTTTTTTTCTTTTTTGAGTCTGCCTACACAAAATTTAGCTTAACAAGCACTACCGTTGGGGTCAGTATGATATTTTCCAAAAAGACATTAATACTTCTATTCAGCTTGAATGCATTAAATTGGACAAAAGTAACAGTAAAGACATATCATAAAAGAATAAATGATGTTCATTTGAACTTTCTATTCATAAAATAATCCTGAAAAAATGCAGGAATGCGGAATTCACAGAAATATTAAGCACATCTGTTTTCAGCCTTGATAATAATAAGAAATGTTTCTTGAGCATCAAATCAGCATTAGAATTATTTCTGAAGGATTGTGTGACACTGAAGACTGCTGAAAATTCAGCTTTGCCATCATAGGAATGAAGAATTATATTTCAAAATATAATAAATATACCAAAACATGTTGGCATGCAAATACAAAAGTGATGAAATGGTTCAAGAAAAAAGCATTAAATCCAAATAAGTATCTTAAGAAAATATAAAACATGAGAGTGAGGGAAAAAAACACAGAGAGGCAAGAGAAAGTTCTGTGCTCTGTTTACTCTCTTTTTGTGAATCTCAAGACCCAATAAAATGCGGACGTCCCCGTAAATGAGCAAAAAAGAGATGTAAATAGGCGAGTTTGAAATATAAAAGGTGCTTTGGCGGCCAAACCACTTCCTCTTCTCATTCAGACCGGTGATGGTCCAGCCCTTAATAGAGCCTGTCTGTTAGGGGTCACTGCACACCATTAGGATTCATTAGTCTGCTCATTATACATTTTTTTTCTCCTGCTAGGGACATACATGCCTCTTTAATGACTGTTCAGTCAAGTACTAATATTGTTTGTCTAGTCTATTTATTAATAGTGATGTTTGATATAACAATATTGGCAGTTTATCAGTACAGTCCTGTTTCCCATGTACACATAGAGTATGTACTCATTATAGCAATCAGAATAACTGTTTTATAAATAGGTAACCTACCCCTAAACCTAATCTTTAGTTACCTTATATTACCAATACTTTCTTGGGTAAGTACACTATAAATATGCATACTATAAAATAAAGTGTTACCGAAATATCTTTGAATATTGTGTTTGAATATTGTGTTTGACAAGTCAAAAAGTTTGAGAACCATTGTCCTAAGAAAACTTACTGTAAATATGCATACTTTTCTGTACTTTTGGAGCAACTGACTCAAATTATATTTGAATTTGTGTGGCTTGTTGAGCAAATGTGTTACTTTTAAAAAGCGACCAGACTTTTAACTTTTTAAAACACCCCTCACAACACATTTTAATGGCAGTGAGATTTCTGAAAAAGCACAATTCACATTTTTTGTATAATTTTAAAAGGCAGGCTATCTGTATCTAATGATCATGAAAGCTATGTAAGTATGTATTTTGTAAGGTTGTCTGACTACCAGATGGTGTCATTATAATCTGTTTGAGTCAGTTCTTCAATTATACTGTGGCCATATTAATAAAGCTGAGGTCATAGTCTGAGCAGCAGCAGCAGGGTTGTGAACTTTTAATTCAATGCCATAAGAAAAATAGGTTTTACAGTTAAGTATCATCCTGTATCATACATTTCAGTGCTTTGAAAACATTAGGTCAGGCCTATATGTTTTCAGCACATTTTTGTTTCGGTTTATACCAAAAGATTGGGGTTGCAAATAAATAATTGTAAATACATGTATTGTGTAATTTTTATTATTATTTTTGTTTGTCATTGTTGTGAACTTCGGCAGCTTACGTGTGTTGACCATGGTGTTGACCTTGTTTACAATTTCAAATCTGCAGTACCGCTAACTGACCGGAAGAGGACAGTAGATAGCTGTAAATGAAAAAAAAAACATTCAAAAAGTAACGTTATAAATATGACTAAAATAAGAATACTATACGAATAATAAGAATTCACACAAATTTTGAAAGAAGCAATGTGTGTGTGTGTGTGTGTGTGTGTGTGTGTGTGTGTGTGTGTGTGTGTGTGGGAGAGAGAGAGAGAGAGAGAGAGAGAGAGAGAGAGAGAGAGAGAGAGAGAGAGAGAGAGAGAGAGAGAGAGGAGTGGGCTTGGAATTTCAGGAATGGATCTTCACTACAGCCCCGCCTTGGCTTGATGAGTGTTGGTTTTCCAAGAATCTCTAAGACTAAAAGATGCTCCTCTCAGGAGGTTATTCGTTTGTTTTGTGCTACAGTGCTGTAACAATACAGATTATCAGTACAGAAATATCCTAACTTTAGAGAATGGCACCACGTTTATTAATGATACAAGATAAAGAACAGCGATGTTGGATGGTGGAACGACTTTGTTAACACCCAAATGATAATTAAATAATTACAGACTCCTATGAAACAAAAGGATTAGGCTTTGCCTTTTCTACCAAGCTTATCAAAGATTCACTTAATGAAAAGCACCACTTATTCTGTTTCTCTATTTTAATCTCTAGAGTTTTCCCGTTTTGCTTCACAGCAGCTGTTTGCTTAGTTTTTGTTGGTTGCCTGAACAGTCCTGAGAGTTGATTAACAACAGAAAAGACGAGATTTTGTAAAATAGGTTACGAATCCTAAATCAATTTAAGATTTGCTTCTGTAATACGAATTTGTGACAAATCCTAAATTAACTGAATTATCAGATCTTAACTTAAAGATAGAAGGTCTGTAATACGCCCCACTCAATACATGACTCGGGCCCCCACATATCGACAACAGCCTAGCCCTAGACTAGACTAGAGGATTTGTTGAGGGGGTTCAGACTCAGGCCTGGCCTCTCCGGTTGCTCCGGTGCTCAGCTCAGCTGTATTGAAATTCAGTCCTCTCAACATTGGGGGAGGCATTTCTCTTTTTCTCTGCTCTTCTAGAGGAACTATATGAAGAGTTCAGATGCAAAAGCCTCTAAGTGCCATTTGAAATTTTCTTCTAGAATGATCATTTTTATCAAGCTTGTATATTTAAGTTCAGTGATTTCACTTAAATGGCAATGATAATTACCTATTAATTGTTATTTAAGTGAAATTCCTGAACTTAAATATACAAGCTTGATAAAAATCATCATTAAAGAAGAAAATTTCAAATGGCATTTAGAGGCTTTTGCATCTGAACTCTTCATATGAGTTCGGTTTATCTGGGTAAAGCCACAATAGGACCAGTACAGACTTGAGCAGTGGTTCTCGACTTCTCAGTATTTCAAGGCCCTCCAGTTTACCTCATACTTCTGCTGTATTAAATAAATAAAAACGTATGTCAGTTTAATGTTGTTCATCTTTATTTTTTTTGTTTACAAATTAAAATGTAAAAATATATTCGAAATAATTTTCCCTTTGAAGTTTACAGAGGCCCCCAGCCCTGCAGAGTTTATATCAAACCTGCTTCAGTCACCTGGTTCAGGTGTGTTTGATTAGGGTCGGAGTTAAACTCAACAGTGGGCCTCCAGGAGCAGGGTTGAAGACCTATAGACTAGAAGATCGAAAAAATATGCAAGGCCAGAAACTAATTTTATGCAAAAGAATGACACTGTTGATGTGAATTTGCTTCTATTATAATTTAAATTATACACTCTGTACACAAATGGACAAATAAGAAAAACAAGCAGAGTACCATGGGATTAACTGTGGAGTTTATTTCTTTTTGTATTTTTTAAATGTAGATGTTTATAAAGAGGTAGGAGGCAGGATTCATTTTTGAACCTTAAAAAAAGACGCACTAATAACTAATAACAACGCTTTTTGTTCCATTAAACAACATATAAGCACCAGACACACAAAGAGTTCACTTCTACATACAGTGCAAATCATCACAGTGTCCAAAGGGTGATTGTCAGAACAGTAATATACAATGTTTGCATAAGGAAGGACATATCTTCTCTTCCACCTCTGAAACAGACACACAGATGCTTTCACATTTGAGCAGGTACATGGCAGCATCCCGTGAGTGGCATAAAGGTTTAGCGAAACCAGTTATAAATGTTTTCTATAATACAACAGGCTCATACGATTTGATCCATAACACTGTTTTGTGTTTCAGAAAAGAATGAAAACTCCATAAATGTGTCAGTACAATATAACATTTCAGGTGTACAGATTGGTGCAGCCAGTTGGAAGAGAGCACCTCTGCACATTTTCAAGCTGCTTATGTCTGGAATAATATTGAAAATGAATTGAAAATTGACAGAAATTAAAGCAGCTTCATATGAATATAAAAATAACATTATATCTGCTTGTTCATTAAGTAAAAAAAAAAAAAAAACTTGGCCATAACTGTTTTTATGTTTAACAAAATTCCCTCATACATACTTCCCTTACTATGTACTACATGAATTTTCTTGAAAAAAGATCTGTCAGTCCTTCACATTCCGGATAGTTAAATAACAAATGGCATTTTTGCATAATTTAAAGGCTGCTTATGCAAGTGTATTTCGTGGAACTGCAGAGTTAAGAAAAAAGAAAAAGAAAAGAAAAGATAAAAATAACACAGAATTGAGAAACATTGTATTTAACGCAGATATACAGTGCTATACAGTTTCCAATAGTGTTGAACACAAAAGATTACTTGTACAAAAATCTAGCAAAAATACATAATCATAGGACAAAGGCATTGGGATTGAGTACACTGTGGCAAAGAGTTTATAACAGCACAATACATATTTTCATCTTTCTTTATATTTCCTCCTCAGTTTCCAGTACTTTTCACCGAGAGAAATTGGAGATGAAGGCATCCTGGCTGCTGGAGCGCTTGTAGCCAGATGAAGAGCTGAAGTAGGTCTCACCATCAGTGCTGATATCATCGTCATCATCATCATCATCGGCGTTCAGGACTGGTGCAGAGTTGTTCTTGCGTCTTTGGGGGTAAACAAAAATGAGCATTTTTAGTTAGACGAAAGAATGCGAGTATAATTTTCTATATGCTTTTTTACAATTTCAACATTCTTTAGTGTGCAATGTTGCCATTTGAGCATGAAAATGGTTTTTAAAACTTACAAAGATTCTCTTTATCGGTAAGCACCGTTTCTGAAATGCCTCGGTTGTAGTCTTGAAGTTTTTTTCCAGGAAAGTGCACGCTAGAGCCAGACCAATATATCGGCAGGCGGATATTAGGCATTTTCCAAACTATCGGTATCGGCAGTTATAATGGCCGATAGATGAATATTTCAAAAATAAAATAAAAACGGATGAAACACGCTTGAACCATGTTATGAGTGTTGGAGTTGTATAGTTTGTCCACCAGAGGGCACTCTACACAGTCCCTGTTGGCAACACTCGTTGAGTTGGTCACTAGACATACATTGCTGGAATAACAATTAAGAGAACATCCCCATCAGTTTTCTTAACTCAAATAAGCATGACACAATTTGTGACTATCATGTCCAGTTTTGCTGCTGTTAAATAAGCCGAGAGTGAAGCGGAATTAGCTAGTAATAATTACGTCACGTTGTTACAGTGACTGACTGTCTTTTTAACTTTTGACAATGTGACTGAAGTATTTCTTTAATAGCGCATGACAGTTATAGCAATGAGACGCATCTTCTCTCCTTGGCCTGTTATATTGAAAATGTATGTATTACAATTTGCAGTATGACGTAATCCCTTGCTAAATTACAGTATGGCTCATCATTGACTAGCCATCCACAAAGCTAGCTAACGCCACTATCATCAGTCTGTTCTGTTGTGACAATAAAAGAAACAAGTTTCTTTTTAAAATCCATTTTTATATTATTTTAGTTAAAACTCATAAATAACTACAAATAACTAATGTTAGGGAAATCTGTTCATGTTTTGTTGCACGTTTTTGAAATAATCATAATAAAAATATTGGCCCGATATTTCGGAATATCGGATTTTAAAACCAACAAATATTTGTACCTTCAAAATCCTTTATTGGTCAGGCTCTAGTACACGCATCATAATTTAACGTAATTCCCATACAAGGTATTTTCAGATTAAGATACTAGTGTGTTGAAACCTGCACTTATGGTAAAGGGGTGTGACATTTCTGAAACACACAGGAAGTGGTTGACCAATCACAACACACAGATCCAGTAACCAATCAGAGCACTTTGTGCTTTCACAAGGAGGGAAATGAAAACATTTAGGAGACCCCAGAAACTAAATCAAGATTTGGAAAAAGTGTATGAAAGGTCCTCTTTAAACAAGCCCTGTCCATTGTATGAATCTGCGCACAATCAGTAATATTTTAAATAAATAAATTCTCTAAATGTGAACATTCCTTTTTAAACTTTGAGTTCAGTCAGGCTAAAATAATAAAAATGTCATGTAAATGCTTTTACACTTGGCTTCTGAATAATGTGCTTGCTCTGAAAGGCAGAGGTTATCAGACATGTATTTAATCCTTCTATTACACATTGTTATAGCACATAGTACACATCTACCAAATTGGCATCAGACGATGTTTACAGTAAAACATTGCGAGGGACGATGGCATCATCTATCGCCCAACACATAACACTTTGGCCATGTTCATGTTCATACAGCAGCAGGATACAGTTGTCATTCCTGTTTTTGTACTTGATACAGTTACGTTCCACCCAGTTCAGTTATTTACAGGAGTGACTACAGCATTTTTGTCTCTCACGTCATACAGTGCGAGAGAGCCGCTTTGTGATGCACAAAACACGTTCATGTGTGGTTTCAGCACATAACTTAGTGACGCGGATATGTCTCAAAACCAACAAGGGTCAGAATTAGTGTGTATTGCATGGTTACTGGTAAGAGAATACGGACATGACTCCCATTGCACGTTGTCTGTGTGAACGACAGTGTGAACGTAGCCATTGTGCCATATATACTTGGACCGACAGGTGAAGAGCATAACTTGATTTCAACAGCCCATACTGTGAGATGCCATTCAATCAGTGGTAATGAATTGCTCAGAGTTGAACCCAGATCAGCAGTACTGCATTTATCTCCGTTTGAAGGTTTGAATCGTTACCTCATCTCACTGCGCAGTGTTTTGAGCTGACTCTGGAGTTGTTCGTTGGCTTCCTGCTGCTCCTCCAGGTCTCTCTGCAGTTTCTTCTTGTTGTGTTCCAGGCGGTCGATCTCCTCCTCCGCCTCATCCATCTGCCTCTTCAGAGCCTTCAGACGCAAGTTCAACTACACACATACACACCACAACAGGTAAGTACAATATCGACTACAGATTTATCACAATTCAACATTGTTGCACAGTGTTGCAACATACCTAAAAAGACCCATTGAATATTATTACCAGAATTAGTTTTAGATTATAGTAATCTATGCAAGAAAATTGACTCTTTAAAAAAAATGCTTTCATAAAATGTGCAATGGTGGGTTAAAAAGAAAGTTTTGTGTCTTTTTTAAGTGTTCCTCTCAGTGGAGGGATGTTTTCTGCTGACCTGATCTTTCTGATCCTGCAGTGAATGATGCTCTTCATCTACTTGCATCATCATCTCCTTCACTTTACGCTCAAGCCGACGATTCGCCAGCTGCAGGTTAGCTCGATCCCTAATAAATATTTAATGAAGTTACTTTTTTTTTTTTAAATTAATAACAGACATTTTACAAAAATCCAACGATGTGATGCCTAGCACACTGCATTAGTTGCCTCGTTCACCTCTCCTCTCCTTCCAGTCTTTCCTCAAGTTCCTGGATGCGGTTCTCCAGTTGGACCACCAATCCCTCTTTACTAGGCTTGTGAGATCCCTCCAGATAAGCAATCCTGCTCTTCAGATCCTTATTCTTGACACAGAAAAGAAAAAGGACTGTATAATTATATGTAAAGAAGGTTACTGTTTTGCAAAGGGCGAGAGCTACAGGAGCAGATGACGGGTGGTTTAAGGCATCGATCAGAGACAGACGGGGTTGTTTTTACCTGTCTCTCCAGGGAGATTTTGTCACACTCCACATCCTGTCTGCTGGCTCTCTCCTGCATCAGCTCATTCCTCATCTGCTCCAACTGTCACACAAACACAGCGAAACAAACATTAATGGCAAACCTCCCTATTGCAACACACCAACAATAACATCCTCCTCCCCAACTAAAAACATGCCCGTTGTTTGTGAAGATTTCATCATCTTGTCTGTTCTTTACATTTTGCTTCACACATTTGGAATAAGGAGTCCTAAAAGACCATAAGATTTAGATTTTCATGATAATTTATGTGATAATTCGTTTAAAAAAAAAACAATTTGGTGACTTTAAACTATTGTTCACAAGTATGATTTATTTATGCTCACCAGGGGCCATATTCACCAAAAAGTTTATCTTACCACTAGGAGTACTTCTAAATCGTACTAAAATGTTTTAGCTAGGTTAAAAGTTATTCACAATGCCTTACAGACCTACTCTTTTTAAGGAAAAATGACAACTCCTAAATTAAAAGTGAGTCTTCATTGCTATGGATGACGTCAATTCTAATACACGAGCTTCCTTGCAATGATCACGGTGATTGTTGTTAGATGACAGGGCCATCATGCGGAACATAACAAATCATGAAATTACGACATCTAAATATGTCTGTGTCCCACGCAAAATAACAATAGTAATGTCATCGGAATGCATATATAATGACATGTTTGTGCAGGCCGCAGTGAAGTGTAATTCTAAAAAAGCAGAGAGAGAGAGAGAGAGAGAGAGCCTAAATATTAGCCTATTAGCCTAAATAGACAACTTAAAGCTAGGAAACGTTGCTCCTAAGTAATGTAATAGTTGAATGGCGGTAGATCATGAACTCGCCAAAACGGAAAAGAAAGCCCAACTGGACGCAGGATCGGTTACTGCTGCTGGCCCAGTTGGTGCTGGAAAAAAACCCTATAACAATAAAGGGAAATTCGGCATTGGGATATCAAGCAAAACTAAGTGTGAGACATGGGAGAGGAATTGTTTGCTGATCTGCAGTGTGTGCTTAGAAAAAAACAGACCGGTAGCATGCATTGGTTTTTAAAAAAAACAAAAAAAACAAAACAATGCATGCTTGGTTTACTATAGTCTTTACTCCCGTCTCCAGTGTCACATGACCTCATCACGAAATCAAGAAATCATTCTAATATGCTGATTTGCTGCTCAAGAAACATTTCTTATTATCAACGTTGAAAAAAGTTGCGCAGCTTTATATGTTTGTGGAAACCATGAGTTTTTACCTTTCTAAAGGATTTTTTTCTCAAATTGATGTCAAAATATCATGGATAATGCTTGGAGCAATAACATCTTGTACAGAGAGTTTACTCTTTTTTTATTACCTAAATTAAATGTTCACATTTCTCTATATAATTACATAATTAATTTACAAAGCACATGCCTGAAATTCTCCAAAGAGACAATATTTCTCAAGGACCCCAGTCTTCCGACGCATTAAATGCACAAAAGATGTAAAAACTTGCCTTAAGACAGTGAAGACAGACATGGAAGAAAAGATAAAGATTGAAAAGGAGAAAAAGAAATCGATCGATGGAGAGAAGATGGCTCTTTTTGTCTGCGGCCAGGCGCTAAGAGTGGATGATATTTTATGCCAATTAGCGGGTGACAGCGGGGCTCAGGGATGAGGGATGGGCCGCGTGTGCCGCTCTACCCTGCAGGGCGCTGCGTCAGCAGAGCAGAAAACACACTGAAACTAATCAAAGCACGAAAGCGATACAGACAGAGAGAGAGGGAGAGAGCATGTGAGCAAAGAGCGGGAGATTACTCTCATTTAGACAGCCGCTCATGCACCTGCTGCCTTGGACGCAGGTGTGCCCATCCTGACACCACCCTCCACTTCTGTAACCCAGCCCGTCTCCACAGAGCCCTCTACCGTTTCCACACCAACTCACCTCGGCCTTAGCGTAACACTATTGTGTCATTATGTTCGCCTCGATTCTCTATTTCCAGACAATTAAAAAAAGCTCACACGCTCCTCTCCTTCATAATCTATTAATCACGTCTTCACCCCTGGTCTCGATTTTCTGCTTTTTAAGAGGTCTAAATGTAGTGCGACAGATGCAATCGCTTTTGGAAACAATAAGCGAGAAGACGAATTTGGGCTACTTGTGAAGAAAGTTTGAAAAGGTCCAAGTTCAAGAAGCCATGGGTCCAACCAAATGATGCATGATCCTGAAATTAAATGGCTCGTTTCAAAAAACAGTAGTACACATAAAAGTCTGTCTTGCTTCCATAAAAAGCAATGAAGCAACTGTTTAAAGGGGTGATGATCTGAGAAATCAAATTTTCCTTGAGTTTTTGACATCTAAGGTCATCATATTATAAGAATTTCCTGTAAGTTTCAGAACTGAAAACGTCCTTGTTAGTCCAATAAAAGCTTTTATTGACACCAGACTCAGCAAAAGCTGGGAACTATGACATCAAAGAGGATAAAACACCACCCCCACAGGAGAAGATCAACGCCTACCGGTTTAGCCCCACCCACCGATTTGCGCATTACACACATAGCTAAATAACATAGATGCCTAACTCGTGATGACAAACCAGATCGAGCTATCGAGCGAGCAATACAAAATATTGTGCAGTGGCTGGTTGTGGAAGAAGACAGTCGCTGCATAAGCTTCCTATGGATTCCAATAGGACTGCATGGATAAACTTTATTTATAATGACGTTCCAGCTGATGAGGGTAAAACATTGTCCGTCTGTTCGCTTCATTTCACTGAGGATTGTTTTGTAAACAAGACTGGATTTGCAGACCGATTAAGAGTAAAGAACGGTGCTGTGCCGTCTATATTGGATCTGACAGGAATTGTGCAACACATGAACTCTGGGTCGAATCATTCCGGTTGCCATTTTACATCATTGGACGTTTTCAAAACAATTTCCCCCAAGTGCATCGACGAGGTAAGTTGAAACTCATTATAATATGCAAAACTGTTCTCCACTCACAGCAGTGGGCGTTTACTTCCAAGTCTTCAGTGCGAGACGCCCATAAAAACAAAGCGTTTTTGAGCTGGGCTCAAAACTATGGTAGAAAATAGCTTATTAGTTATTCATTTTGATGTTTTTGAATGCAGAAACCAAGCGAACATCATAAGTTGACCTCAGACAACAATATAATAAAATTTAAAAAGCCAGTTCATGACCCCTTTAAAGACTGACATTGTAGAACAGACCTTGTTTCTCAGGAAACATATATATCTTTGCCTCAAATTTCAAAAATGTTTCCTCCCCGGTCAGGAAGGAAGAATTCTCTCCGGCTCCTTGCTTTAAACCCCTGATTCTGGATGTTTCAACAAAATGCATTCAGAGTGAGCTTTGCCACTGGACGACTTGAGATGCCTGGTCTCTTGCATATTTTGTCCAAAGAAAAACTTTAGAGAGAGCTCTTAATTGATGCCTGAAATTCAGACGGGCACTCTTTCACCAAGAGGCAGGCTGCCAAAGAGAACGATTACGCAAGCTCCATTTACAATGCACTCCCACTTCATCTTTCTCTCACTCTGGTGTGAATTAACTCTGAATCTTGAGTGCAACCTTTAAAAGAAGAATCCCTTAAAGAAGAAAAAACAGTGGACCTAGAGTTCAAGTTGAATTCCGTCACTTGTATTTTACCAGCACTGAACAGTGTGTGTGGCTTGTAATAAAGTACTCATGGAGAAGGAGATCTTGAAAACACCCCAATCTACATGATGAGCGGCACAGACAAAAAAGGATTATGATTAAACGTTTGACATTAGTTTGGTAGACAAATACATTATGTATGAATTTTTATTAGACACTAATATTTTATACCATTTAAATGGATGAGATAGTGATGAAAATGCAGTCAACAAGTGTCCAGCATTCATGTGAGATGTGAACATTCAGAGCTGGGATGAGAGCTGTAATTTAGACTTAAAGAATCCAAAATAAAGATAGTTTTGGTCACTGCATATTACCCATATTTCCGTTTATGTCGCTGCATAAAATTGTAATCATTAAACTATTTATTATTGTGAAATATTAACAACAAATGTGAGTGTGTCAATAGTATGTTACCTGTTCTCTTCCTCTGTCTATTCTCTCCATCAGCAAGTCTCCGCTCTGTCTCTCCTCGTCCAGCTCAAGCTCTACCGCAGACAGACGGTCCTATTGACAGATAAAAAGACCTTGATCATTACAACAAAGTTACATTACAACATAGTCAGCGGTTCAGTAAAAAGCTGATGACTGTAAAAAGAAGCCATGTCTCTATTAGTGCTGCACCTCCAAGACTTTGACTTGTCTGGTTTTGTCGTTCGAGTGTGCTTTGGTCTCGGTCTCGACCTCAAGTTCAAAAACCTTCTGCTCCAGGTCCTTCACTCTCTGCAGCGCTTCATCTCTGCTTTTCTGACACTGACGCAGATCCTCCTGCACATGAGCCAGCTGAAACACACAAACACATTCACATTCTAGTCTCGGGTAGCTGTGAACAGAACAGAACATTTCCAGAACTGACGTAAGGAGAAACCAGTGTTACACTCTTATTGGTATCTGAAAGCATAATTTAAAAAGCCATGAATGGAGAGGGATTTATAATTGATAGATTGACAGACAGACACAAAAATTCTTTTAATGTTTTTAAAACAATGTATCTTATGCTCACCAAATCTGCATTTATTCAAATATTTATTTATTTATTTATTGATAGAAATGTCAAAAGCACAGAATTTATATGAAATAGAATCATATTTGTAACATTATAAAATTATTTACTGATTATTTATTTCTGTCACTTTTTTGTCCAATTTAATGCATCCTTGCTGTATCAATTTAAAAAAAAAAAAACAACAAAAAAAAAACTATTGACCCCAAACTTTTGAATGGCAGTGTAAGTGGTGATTTCTAATATAAAATATATGAATTAAATATACAATATCTATTTATAATTTATATATACACACATCACATGAGCAGAAGTGTGATATTGCTCTATATCAGCATGGTTGTGATCCATTTACAGTATATATAAATATAATATAATATATATTATATTATAGACTATATATATATATAGTACCTCTAAACATCTTTACAATTTATTTTGAACCATGATATTGATGCTTCAAAGCACCAATATCAACAATAATAATATCAGTATAAAAGATATCAATATCAGCAACAATAATATAATACCAATTGATTCAAAGCACATCTATCTTTAGGAGTTCAACATTTTACTGTCCTGTTGTTGCAGTTACATTATTGGCCACAAGATGCTGCCTTTGTCAAGAGTGAAGTAAAACGCATGTGAAGTGTCCACAAAAATAATAACATTTTGAGCTTGATGTGATTTTAAAGAAGAAACCGGGAATCGAATACTCAGGGAAGCAGACTAAAATGCTTATCTGTGTATACTGCATGCAAGAAGCATATAGCACGTTTTGATGTGTGTGATTTGGTTTTATAGAAGCTAACAGCAGAGGTGTATCGCTCCAGAGGAAACAGCTGTAGGAGTGAGGTCACGATCCCCATGAGGAGAGTGTGTCAGAGAGGAGAACATGTGTATGATGGAATTCCGGGAGGATGAGGTGTCAATAGGTCATCGCTCAGACCCAACACTCCCCACGAGAACACAGCATCCTTCTCTTCCTTCACACACAGCTGTGCAGAGGGAGATGTCTCACTCCTTTCTTCTTTTTAGGGCCGAGCACCGATGGTGAGAGGACCCTATTGTTTTTACTGTTTGCTTTTCTTTGTATCTTATTTCTTGATGCTCTCTTCCCTTCCCCACCCATGAACTGATATTTCACAGGCATTAGCACAGAATTAAAGACAGTCAGTGAGGGCTGAAAGCAGGCCATTTTACACTCTTGTTCTCAACTCATAAAGTGTTAATGAGATGGGGGGGGTTCAGGGGCTCCAGTCCCCACTGTTCCATGGGACCTCATTCACAGGGATGACCTATTGTGCCTGATTTTCATATCAAACAATAACATTCCTCAAATGCCACAGTGCTGACAGGGTTAAAGCGCATAACAGCAGAGGTCAAAGGTCAGTCCCACTTGGGGCTGTTGAGTATATAAACTGAAAGCCAGGGGCTGCGAAAAGGAACTGAAGACTGAAAAATCTGATCTGCCAAAAGAATGTCGGCCGATGATTAATGTCGGCAAGGAACATTCCAGATGTTTGACACTAAGATAGTTGATATGAGGATATTCATCTCCAGAGAGACAGAGATAGCAACTGAATAACAAGTTATGCAAATTATATTTAACACGGCCATTTGCCTGAGCTTACATTGAAATATAACTCCAGCTAAGCTGACTGTTATGCTTCTTCAGAAACTCGTGGTTTTCAAGAAATGCAAACTTCACTTTGGCTAGACAATCTTCCCATATTTACATGACTTTTTTGTGCTGTTGGATAAATAGTCCATAAACTCAGAGCATAAGGGCGCCTTAAACTTTCAAACGTTTAGCTTGGATAATCGTATCAATAAAATGGGATTTTCCTATCTGCATTCCATGTCAAACAAACTGCATAAGAAGACATTCTTGGACATGGTAATACCATGGTTTTGGACATTTTTACACAATTTTGTAACACTTTCCTCCTTTAAAATCTTGGTAAATGAAAACGCTAACCACTTAGTAACAACAGAAAATGGAATTACCGGCTGATATCATCAACGGTACTGTTTTTTTTTTAAAAAGGATTAGGTCCACCAAGGTCTATAAAGTATATGAGTATGTAAAGAAAGTTCAAGATAGAGGAAAACTATAAAAGTTTTAATTCTCATTCAAATTCATTAAGAATAGGGAAACTATTCTTAAAACGCTAAAACAATAACGTTAACGACTCAGAAAAACAATATAATCGAAATCACTTTCAGAATTATTTTTTTTCCAGCTAAACAACGCTAAAAACATTGACAGCCAATAAGAATCCACTGCTTTTAGATTGAGATTTTAAAGCGGCAGAAGACATAACTGCAGTGCACAATTATAATAAAGAACTATATTATGGCGGAAAATCAATGACTAAAATAAACTAACGCACAACTGATGCTGGCGCAAGCGCTAAAATGACATCTCCTCGCGCATGGTCATTCCCCACGCTCTCGCGCTCGATCTGCTCTCGCTTGCTCGAACAATTTTATTTTTGCAAGTCGAGGGGTGGGACTTACTGTTTTAATAGCCTCAAATGTCATTGGCTACTTCCCCTTTTCTGGATCATTGGACACCTGTCCAATGATGCGAGACATCACTTAATTTGTTTTATTTGTTGTGGTTTCTTAATGTGTAATGTGATCTAATGCATTGTTAATATAGAACAGATTCTTTACCAGATACTTTATTAACAGGAAATCTTACTAGTGATGCATTTTGTTGTTAAGAAATATTAGATATATTTTACAGACTGTAATAACGCATTTCCATGGTTACTTGCATTTTAAGTCTTTTTACATAATAAGTGGTTCATTATATTTTCTGGCTTCTCAAGTTAAGATACAATTCACATTTTAGTCATTGATTTGCCGCCATACTATATTAGTGTCCACACACTTATGGTTCTAGTTATCGTTTTTTTGGCTCAGACCAATCTGTTTAAGTCCAGCCAAGTTTTTTGAACATGTGCATTTCAGGATTTAGAAATGATCTGCTTTGTTTTTTTCGACTTGGCTTCAGGTTGGTAGTTTTTTCTGAACTCCCCCACCCACCTCCTCTTGAAGAGTCTTGGCGGTAAGACGGGATTTCTCCAGCTCCAGTCCTCCCTCTCTCAGCTGTTTCTGCAGCTCTGCCATCTCCCTCCGGTTCTTCTCCTTATACATGTCTATCTGCTCCTGCAGCTCCTGAGTTGAGCTCTGAGACGCCTCCACTATCTCATTCATCTACACAGATATTGGAAAAAACAATAGGACAGAGGAAAATTAAATTAGTCAATTCCTCAAATGTACCAGCTTCACCGCAGGTGTCTGTGACACAAATCACACCAAAGTTGTATAACCAACTCAGGTTTTGTTTTCCTCAGTGAATTAAAAATAATTTAAAAAGTTTATTACGACATTTACATAATAATAATAAAAAAAATCATCATTGAGTCCAGTCTCTCACCTCCCGCTGAAGTTTCTCCACAGTTCGGTCCAGCAGCCTCCTCTCATCTTCTATCTCATTCTTGGTGTTTTTAAACTGCTCTTTCTGACTCTTTTCCTCCTTTAGTCGCTCTTGCAGCTCATGGTGCTCGTGAGTCATCTTGGTCAAGTTTCTCTATTGATGGAAAAGTATCAATTAACAAAGTAAAGCAAGACTTCCCTTAGGACAATTTTTGAAACAGTAATGCTACTCTAATTGTCGGTTTGACTTTAAGATAGTTTTAACACTGTGACCAAAATAATAAAAAAAAAAACAATGTTTAAAACATACAAATATACTTTCTGAAGTTGTAAAAAATGACACTATTTAGAAGAAATATTACGGTTTCACCACTAATTTAGACTTTCATACACTCAAAAGTTTGGGGTCAGAGAGGTCATGAAATTTTTTTATACTTTTATTATGTGAGAAAAAAAAAGTATCAAACCGATATCTTAAAATGTCAGTGCCAATGTTTTGTCTCAAGATGTAAACCAGTAATGTTTTTTTTTTTCTAAGGCATGTTTATTAAAGCTACTCAAATGCCCTAATTAAACGAAGGCCTAATCCTGGCTTAATTTAAACCCTGTGTGTGAAACACGGCCTAAGACTTTTACACTGTAACAAAAATAAATTTCTGTTTCAAATACATTACATGCAGCACAAATGTTTTCAGCATTGATCATAATAATAATAATAATAATACTAAAGCAGCAGATCTGCTAATTTGAATGAGTTCTGGTGGATCATGTGACACTGAAGACTGGAGTAATGGTGCTGAAAATTCAGCTTTGCATCACAGGAATAAATTAAATAAAATAGAAAGCAGTTATTTTAAAGGTGCATTGCGCAAGTATCTGAGTTTTTTGCAGAACTATGCCCTCTCTGGCGACAAGAGGAACTGCAACCAGAGGTGTGCACGCTCATGGACCACACGCACGCTTACACGAGCTGTTCATAACCAAAGGAGCATCAGCCGCACAAATGTTTTGTTAGTCATAATGTCTTCAGAGGTAATAAAGTTATAAATCTGCAAGTCATTTTAAATACATGAAAGGAAAAGCATTTGAGTAAATCACACACTTGTGTGTGAGGGGAAAACGGGGGTAGTAGAAAACTTCGGTTTTTGTTTCCATCTATCTCCATGTTGAACTGTTTAATGTTGCATAATGCACCTTTAAACTGTAATATTATGACAAAATATTATTGTTTTGTTAAATAAATGCATCCTTGGTAAGTATTAGAGACTACTTTCAAAAACATAAAAATAATCTTACCGACACCAAATTCATAACAACTCTACCAAACATGATTTCTTAATATCTCAGCTCCTACTCAAAGTTGCGCTTCCCAGGTCTCACCTGCACATCCTCTAGGCGAGTGGTAAGCGCATGATTTGCACGGGTCATTTCCTCTTCCTGTTCCCTGATCTCAGCGAGAGACTCCTCCAACTGCCTTTTTTCTTTCTAGTCACAAACAAACACATTACAGATGTTTTACTTCTCTGTGTCTGTTTTTATAGACACAGATTAAGCATTTCCCCCAGACTAAAGGGGAAGAGTTAACAGGGCTGATGGAATTCCCGACAGGACAATCTTAATCTTCGTCTAGGGAAACGGCCTCAGGTCGATGTAACCATTAGAATGCAATAGAAATCTAATTGGTATAAATGTGTATAAATAAGCGTTTCTTTTTCACACTCAAATCAAAGAGAGAACTGAAAGTACCTCCAGACGGCCAGTTCGCTCCCCCAGCCTGCTCTCCTGCAGCTTGGCTTCATCAATGATGCGGTTGAGTTTGGTAACTTCGTTCTCCAGCTCATGTGCCCTCTTGCGAAGTCTCTCCACCTCCTGAGACAGACGGCCTGCCTGGCCCTCGGACACCTTCTTTGCTACCTCCACTTCCTCCTTCTCCTTATTGGCTGTAACATTGTTCTAGAGAAAGAGCACAAAACAAAGATTGAGAGTGTTAAATATATGTACATTACGCACAATTATCTTGAAAACATTCATAGGTTTCATTCAGGTTAGACCAGATGCAAGGTGCAAGACGCAACTAAAATTGTATTTTTTTTTTTGATTATATAAAAATGGCGGGTACACAGCAACTTTTTTTTTGAAACGGCAACACTATATGGTTCACAATTAGACTATAAGAACATTAGCCTGACCCTCGCTGGTGTAATAAACGTGAATTCAAAGTTATACAAACCATGATCATAGCTTTCTTTTCTCTAAAACTTGACATGGGCTCAGTAAGATTTGTTTTTGAAAGAAGTTGCTTATATGCTCACCAAGGCTGCATTTATTAGATAAAAAATAGTTAAAACAGTAATACTGTGAAAACATTATAACAACTTAGAATATCAGTTTTCTTTTGGAATATATTTGATTTATTCCTGTGTTGGCAAAGCTGAATTTGCAGCATCATTACTCCGTTGTCACATGATCCTTCAGAAATCATTCTAATATGTGGATTTGCTATTATTGTTATTAACTATTATTAATTATTAATAATTATTATCAATGTCAAAAACAGTTATGCTGCTTAATATTTTTTATGGAAATCAAGGTGTATTTTTTTCTGGAAACTTTTATAAAAACAGCATTTATTTGGAATAGAAATCTTATGTAACATGACATTACCTTTTGACTTTATATTCTTGCTGAATAAAACCATTAATTTACAAAACAGATAATATATATATATATATATATATATATATATATAGAGAGAGAGAGAGAGACACACACACACACACACAAAGCCCAAACATGTGAATGCTAGTGCTAGTGGATGTGTAATATTCCTGCATTCCAAGCCATCAGAATGAAATATGAGGAAGGAGAAAAATAAAAAAATAAAAAACACATTAGAAATCATTGTTTTTGTGGGACTGTTTCATCCAGAGACAGAGAATTATCTCATAAATGATGCTGCAACCAACACAATCACTTGTGCTGTTTGTCACAAATGTGCATGACAAAAAATAATCATAGTGAAATATATTTTAAAAAATAATGAAAAATACAGCTTCATTAGCAAATATATATATATATATTAAGTTGTTTAAAAGTTACATTTTAGACTCTAGTGCAGGAGCTGCAGTACACATCAAGTCAATGAACTCCTAGAACTGAATGAGTCTAATGGAAAAGTGAGTGTAGGGCAACAGGCCTCTGACCTTTGACACCCTCTTAAATGATGTGGGCCAATATAAATGCAGTGAATCACAGGACACAGAGGTGAGGTTAAACTGAGCGACCCTGTACGATTTATTAGCACCATCCATTTAGAGTTAGCTAAGCATGTCTCCTTCAGTTTCTCAATGACTCAACCAGACACATATACAGTTTCCTAATTCCTTAAGCCTTTTGACGAGTTACGGGTTCAGCAGCCGTCTCCGAACGTGAACAAGTTTCTTAATTAGGCCGTGCTCTGTTGGTGGCTGCCTCTTTGTCTGGTTTGTGCTTTTGCTCGGCCAATATTAAAGAGCACTCGGCGTTCTTCTTCGCCAACTTTTATGAATAAGCGAGACTGTCCTGTAGAGCTGCTGTACGTGTAAATGCATTGTGCCGTTTCAAACTCATTCTGCAATTTAGACACCCATGGACAAAGACAACACACACACACACAGAACTCCTTGTGGGGATTTCAGCTAAGAAACCGAGACAGCTGTCATGCAACGGAGGATTCTATATCCTGTTGATGACAGCTCAAAGATAAGACACAACACGGATGGTCCCAGAACTGGATGAGCAGGTAGATCGTTTGCTATGCATGAGAGAATGTCACCCAACTGGTTTAACCATCCACTGTTTGCAACTGTGGACAGAGACAATACTTCAATTATAGCTAAACAAAAAAAAACAAGCCCTAGCCAGTGTTATTTCACAACCACTGAGATACTATTATATCATATAGTTTAGTAGTTAATATAGTTAGTTATATATTATACTAGTTCAGTTTTGTCATTTTTGTTATTTTACTTTTAAATTATGTACAAGTTTTTATTATTACTTTTTATTTCAGTTTTAGTTTAGTACATCAAATGAAACTAAATGAAATTGATATCTATATTTTATATTATTTCAGTTAAGGTTTATTTTATTTAAAGAAATGGACAGGTTTTGTATGGTTTTAGTTTTAGTTAACTATAGAAACAAAATGAGTTCTCTCTGATAAATGTTAACTGTTTGATGTCAAAATTATACATACAATTTTTTTTATTAAATTTCTAATGTGCTTTTTAAATCTCACAGAAGTAAATGCCTTAGATCAAAATAATATAGAAATATCCTGCAGAGACACCAGATTATTTAGACAGTGTCTAAATATCTGTGCTCTAATGGAGTGGAACTACAATTGCAAACCCTATGATCAGTGAACATCCAGACGACAAAACACAGCTCTGTGTGTGTGTTAATTTAATTCCAGCCCTAACAACTCCAACTCACAACACAGTGACTCATTAGCAGACCAGGGTGGATTTATGTCAGTTCTGCTTGCAGTTCAAAGTCCTGAAGCCCCTCTACGAATCCTTCCCTCTCACTCCCGCTAGCCTCACTGGTCAGTAATGCTTAACTCATTTAACTATTATACCTCCCAAAATAACCACAACCACCCACCCCCAAAACAAACCAAAACGTCTGTTACGCCACACCACCACCCCTAAACTACAGAGGCCAGAAGGTAATGTCTCGCTAATATGTACCTAGCATAAGACAACATACTCTTATGCTTGCAAAACTGCAGGAGATAACATTCACTGACAAAGTTTGGTAAGCAGTGACCTTTTCAAATTGTAAATATGAACGTTTTTGTCTTCAGAAAAGCTGCGGCTCGACGTGAGGTGGCTTATCATGGTGTCTGTGTCCTTCAGAGAAGGTTACAACGGTTTAATTGTGGCAATATTCTCTTCTCTTTACTTGGAGTGAGACATTTAGTACTGATAAGCTACAGGACATGAGGATAGTGCTGAGAAACCGTTGCATTGGTTGAAAGTGATTAAACTTTTTTTTTTTGTATTCACACGTTCCCTTTCCCTCCATGCCCCAGTTCCCGCAGTCAGGCCTTTGAAGAGCAGAAAGAGATAGAAAGGGAAGGGCAGAGAGGATCAATGTTTGTTTCGGAGCTTCTTTTCTTGACAGAGGCATTTCAAAGTCTCAGAGAAAGCGGTGTGCTCTGAATGGTGCTCTAGCCTGCTCGGGCTGTTTATGTATAGTTGGGCATTAACCAGCATTGTGAGTGTGTTTAAAAGCTTGAGAATAACAATGGCAGGAGAATCACAATCAGTTCATGAACGCCAAGTCCAAGCAAGGATACAGACTGTCCTGAAGCTTCGCGACCTAAATCTTCACAGCACCGTTTATCGACTAAACCTTCAGTGAAACTAATAAACCTGCCAAATTCACCATGGTTTTCTGCTTCACATGCAGCACAGTACTTCCAAAGAGTTAAACCTCTCTAATCCACTCTCAAATCATTCAAGTTTACATGTCAGATGTATAATCTGACGGGGTACAACATAATCTTAAAGCCATCCAGAATGAATGTAAAAGCAAAATTTAAATCACAAGTCAACCCCAGCACCAAATGGACTTCCATACATATATATACACACACATACACAGACACTTGACCACACACTAATATTTAAAGATGTTAAAATGGTTTAGATTTAGAGAAATTATCAATAAAAAAAAAAAACACACGTGATTTCCCATTAAAACACAATGACCTTCATAAATAAATCACATGTATCAAAATGGTTACAAGTGCACAGTGTTTCAATGTTCTGCATTGGTTACTTAACAGTAATGATGACAATGATTCACTGCATTGATACTTAACTGGTCCCTCAAGCAAGTGTAAGCAGTGATTTCATCCACATTATCCGCAGAAAGTGCAAATCTACAGGAAATCCTGCTTTCCTTGTGTCCAAAAAATTCAGATCTGTTTTTATCTCAATGAAAGCAACCAAACTCGTGCTTTCATTGTGAGAGCCAAGGCCAATTAGTCAACTATTCCTATGGTCAACCTTTCAATGTGACTTCTGTTTACATGCCAGGCGCTTTTCTCAATAAAAGTGCTGCAACTCGACAGAAAGATAAGAATTCACAGCCATAGAAACATAAGCGACAGGTCATACGAGGTTCTTGAAACTTTAGCAGCCAGGCACAAAGTGTTCAGCCTTTGAATACCACAGCAACACCAAAGACTCGAGCTTCACTCGGGCTCCAAACAACACCGGGTCTGTTTCTGCATCTTGGTGGTATACGTTACAATAGCTTTGCTCCTAAACAAAGAGGCGCATACACACGAATGTGCCGAAGCAGGACGAAATGCTGGGGACAGGCGAGAGGTGCTCAAGCTGGAAATGAAAATGTGCTGCTTGAAAAGCACTGGCTTCTTTCCAGCTGCATAAGACGCCAGGAATAACCTCCTCTCGTCCTTCAGGGAGGGTGAGAAGAAAACATACTGTATTTTTCAATGAGGAGGGCGGCATGCAGTTACTGCAGGAGTTCAAGTGCACACAGATCTCAAATGCAGAGAATATAGGAAAGAGCAAATTATATCTTGTGCATGACTTCTCCAAATTTTTGTCCTAGCAGTTGTGGAGTTTCTTGTGTTAGGAATGTATGTGGCCCGGGATGCATTAGGAGGACACATTACAAAACAAATGTAAATCATATGAGTTTCTGGTGATCAGAGAAATCCCAGAACGTTTTTGAATATGTTCTACAGCCAAATCTGCAAAGGAGGCCAAAGAGAAAAGTTGTTGTATTCTCAAACGGTGGGGAACAGCAACACTGTCAATCATCATTTGCTTTTTGTAAGCTACCAAAAGTTAAAGAAATTAATACTTTTATCAGCAAGGACAGATTTACTTGATCAAAAGTGACAGTAAAGACCTTAATAATGTAACACTAGCAAATGATTTATATTTTAAATAAATGGAGAAACGGTTTCCACAAACATAGCTGCACAACTGTTTTCAATCATAATATTTAGGGACAATTAGCTGGCATATTTAAATGATGGACTCAAGTGCTCAGGAAAATTAATGCACATTGTTCCTTTTACAATAAAGAAAGAATAAGAAATATGTCTTGAGCAGCAAATCCTCATATTAGAATGATATCTGAAGGATCATGTGACACTGAAGACTGGAGTAATGATGCTGAAAATTCACGGGAATATATTACATGTTGTCATATATTAAAGGTGCTCTAAGTGATGTCGGGTGACGTGACTTCTTGTTGACGTTTAAAGTATTTTCAAACAAAACGGAGGCTAGATAGACCCTCCCTCCTCCTCATCTGCATTCTGCATCGACCCCACAAACCCCACCCCCAGGGCCTTCTTGTCAGTTATTGGCTGGAACAGTTTGTTATGTTTCGTGGAACGGGTTGCCGCAGTTTGTTTTGCCATTTGTGGAGCCTGGGTTGTCTGCATAGACTGTGTTTAGGGGACAGGCAGCTAGCGGATAGTGAGGAGATGTTTGCTGTATGTGACAACAAATGTTTTGGCCTAAAAAACATGTGATATCGCTTTTAGAGCACTTTTAAAACAAAGTTATTTAAAATTGTAATAATTTTTCACAATATAACCGATTTACCTTATTCTTGATGGAATAACGCAGCCTTAGCGTTCACACAGAACGCGTTTTGTTTTTCCATTCTACTGTGTTACTTTTCCATTTTCACTGTAAGCATACGGTAGATGGATACCTTTAACCGCTCTAAAAACATTGGCACTCAAGTTCAAATAAGTTCAGTTTAAAAAAAAAAAAAACGTGTCTCTAAATTCGCTTTTCTGTTCTACTAAACTGAATCTCAGTTCTGTGTCTGTTAACCGACTCTTAGTGAGCACAAGAGACTTCTTTCAAAAACATGAAAAAGAAAACTTACTGACCCCAAACTTTTAAACGGTTGTGTAAATAAACAAAATAACTCCTTCAACATGTAGCAGTTTGGGCATATAACTTTCCCAGCCATCTCCTTAATAAAAGCCAAATTCAAACCACACTTTAGACATACAGACGGTGTCATGAGACTGGGTGTGATTGTAACTTAAAGCGACATATCAATTGTTTTCTTTTCTACACACAAAGACACATGCCACCACCACTACCTTCAATGAACAGATGTACAGATATTTCTCTCATCATGTCCCACTCTCTCCCATCTTTAAGAGCATTGCCAAGAAGTTTGAAGCCTGGGCTAAATCCTTAGCTTTGTGCTTCAGTGTTTAATCCCATAAAGCCTGGAGGTCTGAGGGTCAGACCCCCTCTGCTGAGCTCATGGTGGGGGGTTTGTAGGGTTCCAGGACGCTACACTTCTTGACAGCAGGGGACTTTGGCTCAGTGAGAACAAAGGCCGATGAATTCAGGCCAGTACTGGACCGAGCTCAGCCTGTAGTGAAGACCCTGCCATGGCCTAGTTACACGCACAGTGTGCGTCACGCATGAGGGCTGCTGTTTATATGTAGACTATGAACTGTCACAGTAATCGCTTATAATCATTGTCACTGCCCATCAAGCCACGGAAATACTGCCGACTGAGCTTGTTGTTAGGATGACAACAGGGTGAAGGGTGAGATGTAGACTAATGCAGATGCACATCATTTCTTTGAAGCTCATATTTGCTTTCATATAGCTGTTCTCCACTGTTTTTGCTCTTTTTTTCAATGTTACACTTCCCTCTGTCCCTCTATCTCCTCCTCCACTTCCCCTCTCCCACTCAGGCATCCAGCTGAATCACCACAGAGCAGGCCGGGACAGTTTGCTATCATCACCTGAGGAAACACACCACGTCCTGTGAGACTGTCGGCTCCCCAAACAGCCCCAAGGAGACCGTTACCGCTCTGTATCAGCCACAGCCCACAAAACAAACAAATACATCATAGTTACGGCACTGCACTCAAATAAACCAAAGGCTACACATTCTGATACCGATGTATTACAATTACCGATGGATAGTATTACTGTTCTTTTCCTGAAGAAAGAAAATCAACAAAAAGTTTAAACAGCACAACTCTTTTCCAAATTGATAAGAATGATAAATGTTTCTTGAGCAGATCAGTACATTAGAATGATTTCTGAAGGATCATGTGACACTGAAGACTGGAGTAATGATGCTGAAAATTCAGCTTTGCCAACACGGGAATATATTAAAAATATATTAAAATAGAAAACAATTATTCAAAATTGAAATAATATTTTACAACATTTACATTTATTCATTTAGCTGACGCTTTTATCCTAAGCGACTTACAATAGGGGATCATCACGCTTCCGGGTTTCATGGGCGGGATTTGTCAACTTTGTGCATGTCCACTTCCGACGCAGTTCAACAATGGCTGAGACGAAGGCTATATATGTCACTGCTCTGTTCCACTTTGTAAATCTAACCAACAGCGCAAACCCTACTTAAGTTTTCATGGATTCCCGACTGAATTGAGTATAAGGAAGAACTGGATTAAACTTTAAAATAAAACAAGGTCGCACGTTTGTTTGCAGCCGGCACTTTAGTGAATCAGACTAATTTACCAGGGATGCCGTATAAATAAACTTAGTGTAGTCTGTCATCAGTTCGCCAGCGAGATCTGTGATTCAACGGAAGTGGCAGTGCACAAAGATCACTGAATCCGGAAGTACGACGTATCAGCATGATAATCCCCTATACATATGCTATATATGTCAGAAGTCACATGCCTCTGGAGCAACTTAGGGATTAAGTGTCTTACTCAGGGACACAGTGGATTCGAACACAGGTCTCTCACACCAAAGGCATGTGTCTTATCCACTGCGCCATCACCACCCCTCTAAAGAACATTACTGTTTTTACTTTATTTTTGATCAAATAAACGCAGCCTTGTTGAGAGACTTTTCAACAATCATAAAAATGGTAGTAAAGAAAACTACTACCTGCCATATTTTGATACAAGAGAAATATTTAAATGCATAAAAAAATAGAAAGAAAAAAAAACAATTAAAGGGTTAGTTCACCTAAAAGGTAAAAAAAAAATCTATCCATGATAAAAAACACTCCACATGGCTCCGGGGGGTTAATAAAGGCCTTTTGAAGTGAAGCCATGGGTTTTTGTAGGAAAATACCCATATTTATAAGACTAGCTTCCACCAGGCGACCGAATGCATTACGCAAGTCGACTTTTTTTAATGCAAAAAGCTAAATCATATCTAAAACTTTTGTTTTGTTACAAGCACCGCCATTATGGCCCTATGTAACACTTTATAAAAAATTAACTCATATCTCAAATAAAGATGCAAAATAACATGTAATATAATGGCTTCAATTTTACTTAATAGTTTTTGTTTTTGGTACTACTTCTCCAAGCAATCAGGAATAATATGTGTTTGAAGTCAAGACAGTTGGGTTTGGTTACAGTTATGAATAAAGGCAAATTCACACTCCACCGACAGATGCCAACAGACGCAGACAATCTCCATCCCTTCACAGATATTCCACAACCAGACAAACATCTGAAAAATACACACTGATCTAAAGTGATGATCTGATCTCGACAAAGTGGCAGTTGCCGTTTGAAGGTGCAGCCAATTGGCCTTAAGAAAACAGGGAAAGCTATTGGAGCAGGGAGAGAATCCCTTCACAAGGACGTACAACCGTTGAGAATCAGGAATCTCTTGCTGTGACCCCCCACTCCCTCCCTGTTCCCCCTCCTGCTATTGGGGCAGAGCAATACCTTTGTATGCAGCAGTAAAACTGAACAAAAACAACCTCTGTGAGTTCTACTGATCAGCATCTACATTTTTCCCATTGCTGGTCAAAAAGCCTTATAGAAACATCCACACAAGCTGTACTGGGAAACCTGGGATCAGTAGTCTAAACTCTTATGCAAATTTTGTAGAATAAAAAAGGCAAACAAATCAAACTAACCTTAGTTTTTGTACAAACCTCCTCGCATTGTGTCATCTGTAAGACCCCTTGTCTGCACAGTGACCCACTTATTGGCCATGTGCAATCCCCCAGCTATTTGCATATGAAACAATCCCATCATTCATTTTCAAAGAAAGAGAGAGACCAGCTATCCACCCCATCAGAGCCTCATTAGATTAGTGACGGCCTACCACTGCAATTAAGCAGTGTTAAACTCCATTTAGTGCTTCACCCTTCAGTGTTCCTCTACATGGGGCCTTCCTATCAACACTAACCCCATAAAGAAGAGGCGCATGGTAACACTCGTTTAGCCTTGTGACTTGGTCACTCACTAAATTATCTAGAAATACAACGTCTGCAATCTGTCTATTTGTCCGCTTCTCAAATATTCAACAACAAAACTATGCTCTGTTCTTCTGACATCCGTTCGTGCAGCTATTTCAAAAATAGGCACAATGTGTGCAAAACTAGGATTACTGTGGCACCTGACCAAGATTAAACTCTTTGTCGGTTTACTCCTTTAAAATACATTTAAACTAAGACAACAATGGCCTCCTTTGGACAGGAAGTTTCTTTGTTGGAAAAGGAAGTGAGCTAAGAGGGAGTTCCACCTACAGTACTTGTGGACTGGACAACTATCTGTCCTCAGACTACCTCTTTCACTCCTTCTCTTCCTGTTTGTTCAGTTCTATTGTGCGCTTTCCCCTCATATGAACAAAATCATCACAATCAACTACTGTAAGTTACTAGGAAGTGGTCCTATACTTAATCTAACTTTAAAATATACAAATCAAAACATAACATTGTTACATAATATGAAAGTTGAACTCAGTTTATAATTTGAAAAACATTATGCGTCTTAACATATGCCATGGAAATGATACACTGTAAAAAATGATTTTTTGGTTAAGTAAATACTGGTGAAAAAACCCAATGTAATTTACTTGAAAAAGTTAGTTCAGGCAAGAATTTAAAAAACTAAGTAAATTCCATATCAGTACTTATTTCAAGCGAGTATAAATGAAAGTGTAATATCAACTCAATAAAATTAAGTAAAAATTACTCAACTTTTCTGATACTGGGGTTCCCATCATGCACTGGACCTTGAATAATTAATGAGGTTCATTTTTCACTGGTTTCCAGCTGTATTTACACTGTTTTATCATTGATTTTTGTTTTCAGTATTAGTAAATTGCCATTTTGTGACATTTCGAGTCTTAAAACGACACATTCAAACACAAAAACGATCCATCAAATGTTACCACCATTGTGTATTGTCTACCAAGTATTGAGGTGTTTGCATTCACATAAGGCTTAATGTCTGACATGATGTATATATAAATTACTAAGATGATCTAAGTAATGAAGATACTATAAATGACTAACAAAATTCAAGATAATTGTTTTAGTGAAGTGTAATACAAAGGCAAAGGAAATCGGTATTAATCAACCTTTTACAAGCGGAGTTAAAATTACTTATTTTTTGTAAAGTTTACTTAATTCCACATTCCAAGTAAATTTAACTTAAAGATTTCTAATTAAAGCTACTGATAAATATGTTTAGGTATTTACTTGGCAAATCTTTGTAAATTTACTAGCATTTTCTGAGTGAGATCGTTTAGCAAGGTTTTTTCAAGTAAACCCTACTCCAAATTTTTTACAGTGTAGGAAGGTATAGAGGGAACAGGATCAGGAAGTGTTTACATGGTTTCTAACATCACACAAACCTCTGCTGTCGTTGCTTTATTTGCAAACAAGTGAAAAAGTTAGATTTATCACCTGTTTGGCTTCCTCCACAGCTGTTTGTAGCTTACGGATCTCTTTTTCATACTGCTCCCTAAGTTTATCCACCTCCTGATCGTGAGTTGCCACCTCCTCTTTCAGAGCTCCTTTAAGAGCGGTCAGCTCCCTCTCACGCCGCCTCAGCAGCTCCTCCTGCTCTTCTTTGGCAAGAAGCAGGTCCTGGAGGTCTAGTTTCAGTTGCATGAAGTCCTAGAGAGAACAGCACATGGTTAGAAGTTCTGTTATCAGCCTCAAGACTTCATTAATTTGAATATGCAAAGAATTGTTATAGATTGCTGCAGTGTAAAATTTGCATGGGAAATATACAGCTTTCCATGACATTTTATGTGCCTCAGAAGTAACGCACTATCGTTCAAACGTTTGCAGTCAGTAAGATCATCATTACTACAGGCTTCAGTGTCACATGATCCTTCAGAAATCATTCTAATATGCTGATTTGCTGCCCAAGAAACATTTTTATCATTATCAATTTTGGGGGAAAAAATCATATAGATCCCAAACATTTTGAACGGTATGTACAGATATGTTTTAACGCTGTACCTCCATCATGGCCTCTTTGTCTGTACTGTCTGTTTGAGATTGCTTGGCTCCATCCAACTCATCGTGCATCTCTGAGAGCTGGTCCTGCAGGTCTCGGATCTCAGTCTGGTACTGCTCTTTTTCCATTTTTACCTGGAAGAGTCTGATATACACAAAAATACACTCAGAATAGCTGCATTCTGAAGTGAAATATTTTGCTTTTGAATATTTGCTGAGCTCATGTCCATATAAACTCTTGCCAATTCAAACCATGACGTCACAGGATAATTTGGACCTTATTTTGACAAACTACGGGATGGAGAAATCAAAGAAACTTGCGTATCTGATGGTAGTGTAGATTTTCACTGAGTTAGAAGGATTTTCATCTAGGCCGACACCTATGAATTTTAATTTTACTCAAAGTTTACAAAAAACACATAGACAGATGTGTTCTTTGTTAGGGTTGGGTATCGTTTGAATTTGAACGATTCTGATTCCGATTGCGATTCCTTGTTTCGATTCTGGTTCCTAACGATTCTCGATTCCGATTCTTTTAAGAGGCAGGGTCAAAAAAGTTTAGCTAACCTTGCTAACCAACGACCTTTCTGAAGGAAATAATCCTTTCTGAAGGAAATACTCCTTCTGTAAAAATACTCCTTTTGTCACAAATTTTGCATTTTGCCAAGATTTCGTTATTTTTAGAAAAGTGAAGCCACACTTTGGACCGCCGACGTAAGGTACTCATGTTCGACTCGCGTGGTTATGCCAACACTTCCGGTAGACGCTTCTTCCTTGGTGTTGTTCAGCGGTTTCTTCTTCCGCTCAGCGGACTGTGAATATCGAAACTAGGAATCGAAATTTTAACTTCTGAACGATTCTGGGAAAAACGAAAAGTTAGTCTCGGTTCCAATCGATACTCGATACCCAACCCTATTCTTTGTGAACGGTGGCACAAAAGTAAAATTAATAAGCTAAAGATGGGCCAGGCGGAGTTAAAACATAGTAAAACATGTGAGCTGAGAGTTTACAGTTTTGTTTTCCACAGATTCTGTGTGGGTCTGTGTCCACATCCACTTGACAGTTTCTTACTCCTCCACTGTAGTGCGCAGGTCAGCCTCTGTTTGACTAAGCTTGTCCCGGAGTCTGCTGCATTCGGCTTGACACTGTTCCAGCTCTCTCCTCAAATCTTTCATTCCTGCTCCCGCCTTCAGCTGAGTCTCGCTCAAATCACTGCTCTTCTGCAGGAAAGGACATAATAAGAAATGACAGTAACCTTACTGAACCTTCAAAATCATAGTCAGTCTGAGAAACTGGCCGTCCTTTTTTGGATTTAAGGCCCAGTCTTTCTAATAAGCCAGTAATTGGTTAATTTGATTATTGATCTTAAGAGGTGATAGGAGTGGGATTTCGGTCAACATGGAAGCTTCTAACAGACTGACTAAATAGACAGCGCAGGGGTCCAAGGTGCAATTGACGAGTAAAAACAGTAGAGGTATTAGTAGAGAGAGAGAGAGTTTTACCTTGCATTCATTCTCAAGCTGTTTCTTAAGATCAGCGATTTCTTTTTCCTGTTCGGCTTTCTGCTCCTGAAGGGCTCTAGCTGCAAGGTCTGGAGCCTGAGAGAGAAACATTTATATACAACAGAGCTCTTTTCAACATTTCAGCAGAATAAAAACAGCAGGTTCTCAAGAATAATCCATGTTCTAATCAGTAATATTCCTAATATTTGTAATGTTTATTCATTTGCTAATCTTTTCATATACAAGTTTTCATGATTTTGTAGACTTGTTTACAAAAATTAAATCAAATAATGAACAAAAATACTATAAAAAATAAAATTCTGGTCTGATTTTGCTTGCATATGTTTAAACATTAGCCATGACTATGCTGTTTGCCAAGTAAATAACCTCAGCCAGTCTTTATACTTTCTCCAAGAGATAGATTAAGTCCCTCTTTTAAGAGGCTCACAGTCTAAGCTGTTTGTTGAACCCAATTACAATGCCACAACAACGGCTCACTTTGTTGTCGCCTTGCACGTTTCCAGCGGCCCGTGACTTCAAGGTTTGGATTTTTTCAAACACAAGGTTGACCTTTCTCTTGGTGGTGTCATCGTTATCATTGCTCCTGCAAAACAAAACACAAGTGCTCCTAATTTACTTGAATGGTTTGAGAGTCTCTTTATCCCAGCCAAAGTGTGTTGATAGTGCATGTGTGTGTGTGTGTGTGTGTGTGAGCAGACTGGATCAGAGTATAATCCCTGACATTTCTGGGAAAAAAAATCAGCCTGGCTCTTTGCCTGTGTGGAGAGTACAGAGTACTCAAGCTTTGATGTGTCACCTTATGAACTGCCCACCCTAATCACTGCCTTGTTTTTTTTTTAAAAAAAGTCACATTTCTAGGAATGTGCGTCTGATGCCCGCATGTTCCCAGGGCACTCGAGTGATGCATCAGGAAAAAATACAGAACATTGGGTTGGTGCCATGAGTATACAGCAGACTGAAGTGTATCATTACATTTCACAAAGAAAGGAGAAACCAGCAGACCAGCATCGCCTCTCCTTCAAACATGCACACACCTCCCGCAGAACAGACTGTTATTAACGGTTTCATGACGTAAGTGATGTCGTCATGTCAGAACACTGTTGGCGAAAATATTGTTTTGCTCCATTACAACAAACATAACCCTTAATCTGATTCACCTTTGGCACGTGCCGTTGAATGGTAACCAACCACTAACTGAGGACAAGTAGTAATAATGGCTGCTATTGACCAGAAGACATCTGATCCTAGATCTGCAGGGCTTCAGAAGGTTCACGGATACTCGTGAATAATCCACTCTGCTCACCTCCCTCCACACATCACATGAGGAATGCAGAGAGGGCGGGACTTTTGACATCAAGAATATGGAGTTCAGGGAGGGCACGGTTTCAGCCATTTCCCTAGAGCAGGTTGGGCACCTACAGCATGCCTTTGAAGCTGTGCAGTGATCATGTAGGATTAGATGAGAGAAGGAAACAGCACTGCTTTGGGTGGAAATTTAGACCTTCAAGCAAAATAACACGATGTTAGTTCTTGGCAGTGGGCTAAAACCATTTATAGTGGGCGAAGAACGGTCTGAAACATCTTCCAAGCAGCTTTTTATGAAAGTTTATCTACATAAATGACTTGCCACTTTGATTGTTTTGAGATGTTAGAGGAGGAACTTTTAGAACCTTGAAGGAATAAGAAGAAGAAGTGTGGGGGTTGAAGTTGTGTGTGGATGGTACATAAATTAAGAAAAAATGTAGGGGAGGTAAAATTCTTGTACTGTTATCATCATTATGTGTCAGACTATGTGGAAACTACTTCAAATTCCAAGTAAAATCTCACTTCTATGAGTGAACACTATTGAGAAAGAAACAACTAAGGGCCCTTTCACACCCACCTTGTTTGGTCTGAACTTTCAGACTTCTCAGTTTGGTCTAAATCAAAATTACAGGTGCGAAACCTCCCCTGGCCGATGGACAAAACAGATTAAATTTGGTCAGACGAAAACAGATAGTCTCGGTCCGGATCCAAACTGAAAAAAGGGTTTGGTTCGTTTTCTAGTGTGAAAGCATTTCTGTATGTTCGGCTATACTGTATGCGTCTGTTCGTTCATGTTGTCAAAGTTACCCGCCAAATTGACAACACGCAGACGTCAGAGGCACGTCCATTTACTAAACCAATCAATGTCAAGATGTAGCCCACATAGATGAAGACGACAGGACGTAAGTATGTCACCTAAAGTTCTTTGGTGTGCTTGCATTATTGCAGTGTGAAACCAAACTAAAACTTTCTGAAAGTATAAAATGTACCAAAACGTGAACGTTGGTTCGGACCTTGGTGCGGACTTTCAGGTGTGAAAACGGCCTTTGAGCAATAAGGACACAAGTGCTGCGGTTTTAGCATTAGGATAAAAAATGTTAGTGTGTCAAATTGAAGTCGTCGTGAAACCAACATGTAGTAGAAAACAACAGAGGAAATTATATCTTATAACGTAGCCATGCAGACCTTCATTACTGTTTGTTAAGATTAATAAATGAAGTCCTTTATAAATTGAAATAATACAACCTTTTTAGAATAAGGTAATGTTTTTAAATGTCATGTGGTGCAACTCTCCAAAAACATAATATTTATTAAACAAATAATTATTAATAAATAATTTAGGATATTTCATTTCAAGATATATTAAAATTATAGACCCTGCACACACACACACAATGTGAGAAACACATACAGTGGAGAAAATAGCTATTTGATCCCCTGATGATTTTGTAAGTGTGCCCACTTACAAAGAAATGGAGGGTCTATAATTTTTATGGTACTTTTATTTTAATGGAGACAGAATATCAACCAAAAAAAAAAATCCAGAAAAAAACTTTATATAAAGGTTATAAATTGATTAGCATTTGATCGAGTGAAATAAGTATTTGACCCCCTACCAACCAGCAAGAATTCTGCCTACCACAGATCGGTTATGTACCCATGTGGAACACAGATTAGTCCCCGTCACTTTAAGAAAGTACTTCTAATGTCGACTCATAATGTATATAAAAGGCACCCGTCCACAGAATCTGTATCTTCCATTCCAACCTCTCCACCACCATGAGCAATACCGAAGAGCTGTCAAAGGACATCATGCGCCAGATTGAAGACCTGCACAAGGCTGGAGCTACAAGACCATCAGCAAGAAGCTTGGTGAGAAGGAGACACCTGATGGTGCCATTATTAGGAAATAGAAGAAATACAAAATAAGCATCAATCACTCTCGTTCTGGAGCTCCATTCAAGATCTGGCCTCATGGGCTACGGATGATCATGAGAAAGGTGAGGGATCAGCCCAGAACTACACGGGAGGAGCTTGTTAATGATCAAGGCATTTGAGACCACAGTCACCAAGCAGATGCTGACTGAGGTCAGAGAAATGCTGACTACAACCCCATCCCTACAGTCAAGAACAGGTGGAAAAATTATGCTTTTGGGCTGTTCCTCTGCTAAGGGTACAGGACGACTTCACCGTATTGAGGGGCCAATGGATGGGGCCATGTACTGTCAAATCTTGGACGAGAACCTACTTCCTTCAACCAGGCCTTCCAGCTATGACCCAAAACATAGATAGGAGTGGCTCAAGAAGAAGCACATTAAGATCTTGGAGTGGAATCCTATAGTATAGAACATCTGTGGAGGGAGCTTAAAGTTCGAGTTGCAAAGCGACAGCCAAGAAACCTTAAAGGGACAGTTCACTTCAAAATGAAAATTCTGTCATTAAAAATTCTGTCATGAAAATTCTGCCTTATAGTAGGAAAAAAATACTATGGAAGTCAATGGGTCCAGTTAACTATTTGGTTACTGACATTCTTCAAAATATCTTCATTTGTGTTCAGCAGAAGAAAGAAATCCATACAGGTTTGAAACAACTTGAGGGTGAGTGATTTTGAAGTGAACTATCCCTTTAAGTTTTTAGAGAGTATCTGTAAAGAGGAGTGGACCAGAATCCCTCCTGAGATATGCGCAAACCTGATGACCAACTACAAGGAACATCTTACCTCTGTGCTTGCCAACATGGGTTTCTCTGCCAAGTACTAAATTATGTTTTGCTTGAGGATCAATACTTATTTCACTTTCTGAAATGCAAATCAATGTATAACCTATATACTGTATATTTATAATGTGTTTTTTTGGTTGATATTCGCTCTCCATCCATTCAAATAAATCTGCCATAAAAAAATTATTTAATCATCAGGGGATCAAATAATTATTTCTCCACTGTATATATTATTTGTAAAGTACACTCACCCATCTTTGAGGTAACTGAATAATATCTGCTTAGCAGTCTCTTCATTTGTTTGCTGTGAAAGCTCTTGTTGACCTTTCAGAAGATCAGGTGTCACCTGAGCAAAAAAGAAGAAAAGAAATACATGTCATTATATTTCCACATACATAAAACAGATGACTGGTCTCCCCATAATGGGGGGAATAAATTAGAATAACAGAGGAAGTCCATCCTTTCTTACCTGGGCATCCACTTCAGTGCTTGTTGTTTTACTGTTGACAGCGGGACGAGAAATTGATCCTGTTTTCAGACTTGACAGGCACTTCATATTCTGTGATAGTTTGGCCTCTTCATTTTTGTTCTCTACAGGTGTTACAGAGTGATGAGTCTGGGGATTCTTGAACCCCAAAATAGCAGCTGAAGAGTGGGAGACTGTCCCCTGAGGAGAGCCTGGAGCACTTTTGACTTGTGTTACATTTCTTAGGGTTATCCTGGGTCCAGTGGAGGAAGTTGGCGACATCGGGGAGGTCTTCACTCCAGCGCTCTTCTGCAGGAGCAGAGACGGGCGAAGAAGATGCTCTGTAGATCTGCCTCGATTCCTGCTAACCTCATCCAAATAGTCAGTGTCACCCTCAAGACTAAATGGCAAGGCGCTATCAACACTACGGGAACGCTTGCGGTCTTCCGGGTTTAGTCGATTCCTCCGCCCTGACCGACCCCTGCGTTGTTGAGTCTCTTTGCTGTCAAACTTCTTGATGAGCTCATCCACACCTGGGATGGAACCAGTATCAATGTCACGTCCTGTGCCAGGCATGAAAGGGATGTAGCGCCGGTTCTCATGCCGGTTGATAGTTTCTGCATAAAGCTGGTCCAACTGGTCTTCTTTTGTTGGTGTGGTGGAGCCCAAAGAGGAGTTACGGGGAGAGGAAGACTGTAGCACCGGGCCACTGGAGTCAATACGGCGCAAGGGCAACACATCTGGTTCACGTCGACTCCGTTCCAGACTGGAGTTGGTGCTACTAACTGAGCTGGGAGGTCTAGAAGAGGCCTTGGTCTGGTCATTTGGGTTACTGGTTACTGTAGACGCCTGAGGAATTGGAAGGCGTTGTGAGGGTTGAGGCGGAGTCTGGTAGGGCACTGGAGTTTTAAAAGGTGGCTTGACCTGAGGTTGCGCTTGAATCTGGGGTTTGACCTGAGGCTGGGCCAGAACATGGTCTTTGGTTAGACCTGTTCGAGACTGGACACTGAACGGTAGTGTCTGGGGACGAATCTGAGGTCGGGCGAGTCCCCTGTCATCTGGGAAAGATGGTTCTGGGACTGAGCTGGAGGATCGGGCTTGGCTCACAATTGGGGAGTTGGCTCTGGGTAGGGATTCTGGGTAGGGATTTTGAGTCTCAACAACAGGTAGACTTCCAAAGCTATCGAGAGTATTGCTCTCAGGATCATACGGCTTGAGAATCTCCGGATGCTTCTGGAAGTTTAAAAGACTGGATTGCTTCTTAGGATCAGTTCCATTGTGAGGACCTCCATGAAGCTTCGGAGACATAAAATCCACATATGGGCCTTCAGAAAGATTCTTCCTGGCTTCTTTGAAATCATATTCGTCATAATTGTTTGGGCTTTCAGAATCCATAAATCCATTATTGTTTTGAGGGTCCACATAGGGGTTTGGACCTCTATCCTGGTTATTGAGGACCACATAGGGGTGTCCATCTATGCCTTGAACTCTGATACTGAGGCCGTAAGTACCATTGCTCTGGCCTCTTGTGCGGGAAGGCTGCGTATAGCCTTGTGATAGTCCATGGTTTGACATGCCGCTAACTCTGTAAGACTCCATCAGGAACACTGAAACAACCAAATCCCTGTGTATGGATAAGGCTCACCTTTGAAAAAAAGCAATAATCTCATTATTACACTAGAAGTTTGTAATGCTTACAGTATCTTTGCATTTCTAAAATATCCTAGTGAGACTGTCTGACAAAATTTAAGAATGCCATACAGTTTGTGACCCTTTTCAAACCAGAGTTAAGGTAACGGGGTTAAATTTTTGTTGCAAAACCCAAACCCAAATATTCCCACTACAAACAAAGGTTGTTTGGAGGAAAAAATCAAGGACATTAAAATACTTTTAAACCTGATCCTTTGCTTGGGTTTTGGAATTTATTATGAGACAAACACTGATGTTGGCACATGCTACAATCTTTGTAGTTTTTCCAAGGAACTTGAGTTAAATGACGACTTACAGTATTTGACGTCATTTTCATACAGTACAATAATGACCACTTACTTAGGGTGACCATATTTTGATTGCCAAAAACCAGGACACCCGGCCCAGCAAACACATGGGCCAACTCAAATGATACTTGAAGTTTACTCAAAGATACCTTATTAAATTTAATACATTTAAAGTAGGTTATGCCTCCTCTGTATGGATAGAAAATTGTTATATTGTTATATGAAAACAGGACATGTCCTGGGAAAACAGGACAGTTGGTCACCCTACACTTACTTCGTAAGAGCATGCCTGCCAAGCATGCAGACAGTTTGAGCCCAGTTGCAGACTTTATAATCTTAAGCACATTGACATTGCTGACTAAAGTTAACAGAGACAGCAGTGTGGGTTATTTAAACAAAAACAAACATTGGCACAAAAAAAGCAAAGGATGTCACTGGAAAATATGGGGGCTGTGTTAGAAGGACAAGTGGAAAAAAAGTCAGATCCTGTATTCCATTGTCTTTAAACAGCTGACTAAATTGTTCGTCAACCGCCGACATTTTATTGGAAAATAACCAAAGTATAGCAACGAAGATGTTTTTATGTAATTTTGTTTTTCAAGTACAACTAATTCAAAAAGCTCAACTGTAAAAAGTAAAAAACAGCTACAGTACACTCAAACTTCAGTGTAATCACATCTCAATTAGCGTATTTCCAAATAATTTCAGTGACATAGCCTATGCAATGAGCAACAGTGTGCCTCAAGATTTGCAAAACACAAAGCTACAAAAATATCACCCCACTACAGGCATCACACCAGGCAACAGGCTATTATCAGTTTCTTCTGGACCCCACTGATAACATCCTTTCACCTCAAAGCCAACAAAAGATTGCATTAGTCATATTGATGTATTTGTTGCAAGTGCAACAGCAAATGGTATGACCAAAGCATGCAGTGTATTACAGTGCATGCAACCTGTGATATCCCAGCGGGCTTGACAATGAAGAAAACAAAGACGGCATTGGTTCATTTTCAATGGGCATGTAAGGAATCTGTTCAATGAAGAATGAAGGTGACACTAGAGACTACAGGTTGAAAGCATAAGATTGGAAGACTTTAGATCTTCTACAAAACCACAAAATGCACATCATAATAAAGAAGCAAGTTAAAAGGGAAAGTCCTTCTCATCGGCTTCCACACTCAAGAGAGCAAAAGGACTCAAACTTTCCAGCCTCATAGAGGGGGATGAGAAAGAACAATAAGGGCGAGTTAAAAAAAAGAAAGAAAGCGGCAAGCCCCCTTATCCATAAGGAACAGAGCTCTGGTGCAGAAAAAAAAGAGAATATGACACAATAGCCTCTTTCAGCTCCTGTATCACATGTACTGTGTGCAGAGGAACTCAGTGGTGTTAATGTAGCTCCTTTCCTCTGATTGTGCCCACTGGAAACGAGTAGCTCTGACAGGGAATTTAACACAGGCTGTGCAAACTCTTGCAGCATGGCCTCAACCTGCATTCCACTTCCAGGAGGCAAGGGAACTCAAAAAAGAGATTTCTGGTGAAACAGTCAAAGTTTAACTCTAACAACTCGTTAACTTTGGCCCTGATCCAGACCAAAAACATGGCTACAGCATCAACAAAAAGTGTATGGATAATCATTCTCTCTAGATGACAGAGCAACCACTATAACTCTGTCAGGAGGGATTCAGGAATACTCAGTCATCTTACAGTGAACTTTGCTTTGCTTTTACATAGCCTACATCAGGTTGCATGGACACTATTAGACCAGATTAGTTCGATTAGTAAATATATTATATATAGGCCTACTGTAACAACCATATTGAATAATAATTATATTGAATAATGCTATATTAATTTATGGGGTCGCATTTTTATCCACCATGCAGCTGAAAAAGGACATTTTTGAGCCATAACTTTGTTTTTCATTGCGTTCTGTGCAATATTTAATGTTTTGCGTCATTAATACCAAACATCATCCCCAACAGATGCTCCACTTGTTTTAAAAACATAGTTAGCTTGTTTTCCCCATACAAGAACACTGCACGTTTCAGCTCATTAAAGTTGATCAACTTTCATTTTAACGCTTTAATAAACTTAAGCTCACCTATTACAATGTCGCCCAAATGCCCCTTTCACTAGCAATTTTTTTTTTGTTGTTGTTGTAATAAAAACATAATCCAAAAGCAAAACTTACCGTTGTCTGTCGTTTATCCCACAATATGCGTCTATTTGTTGGTCAAGCTCTGTAAAAAGCTATGACAAAATGCGAAAGCTCCATCTCCTCTCAGCTGATCAAAGTCACTTGTTGCACGTCTTGGTTTCAGACTAGTTTTACTTCAAGCACACGGACTGTTGAAGAGCGCGAAGCCCCGCCCACACCCGTCACTCACTCCACCCTCGCGCCGCCCGCAGGCTGATTCACGATCAGCTGATCTGCTCAGCATGACTGATGAAAAGGGCTCACTTCGCATTTCAGCTGATCTCAAGACACAAAGGCACAGCCAGAAACTGGGTGGAGGCCATCTAAACACTTGTGCTTCCAGTATCGGTGAAATTAAGTGTTTTCATATGATAACGAATTATTAAGAAGAAGACAGAGAGACATGGGTCTTTTTCAAAATGGTATCAACAATTGATTTCTTCTCCATTGACTCCCAAATACTTTGAATATTAAATAAACCCGAAAGGACATTCAATAACATTTTATGAAATATTATAAAAGTTGTTCAAAACCTCCCATTAACAGCTTTCACAGCACCCTTAAAATATCGTTATTTAAATCAGAAGAACACGCGTCTTTATTATGAAATGGTGTGATGGTATGGAGTGGTTTGAAAAGCGCCTAAAAAAAAATCTTGTTCCTTTAATTTGGTGTACGCTACTGTCATGACATTTATTTATTTTTGTTTTCATGGGTTAAACATTAGTCTAACACCTGATTAGTCTAACAAGTGTTTACAAAGCAAATAAACAACACAAAATAAGTAATATGAAGCATAATAATAATATCTTCACTTGTGAAATTAAATAGGTAAAATAATAAACAAAACAAACGATCAACTTTTTATGGTCAGTAGTAATAATAAAGAAGAAATCTGGTTTGTGGGTGAGGGGGGTCTGAACTGAATTCAAAACACTTTTGACAATTAAAATGTGTGTTTACTGCACAGTAATGCATAGACATACGTCTATGACAGTTACAGTAATGTGTTCATTGTTTACTGATGTTTTGGCAGAGCTAGAGAGAAGTTCGTGATGTAGTAAAAATGTCAAATAACCTAAGAGCATTATACATACACCATGTCGTGTATAGTTGTTATTTATGTACAGTTTCTTGCGCAAACTGTTAAACATTAGCTAGCATTAAATTAAGGGATGAATGCCTGACCTGCCTGACAGCTGTTTAGACTGACAGCGCCATCTGGTGGTAGAACACCGCAGACACCAAACTCCATTCCCTACTGTCGTGTACATATGAAAGACAGCAAATACATAAATTAAGATAATAAGGTGGCAGTAATGTTAATAAACTAACGATTACAATAGATCTACAGAATATAAAATTAAATGTAGCAGAAAAAACGTAAACTTTCAACAAAATGTTAACGAGGAGTAAGACACAGACAACAAATAGGCTAAAACTAGCTATGGGCCTAGATGCAGTGCTAATGGCTAAAATGAAAGTTTTTCCAAAGTGTTTCTCCTAGCCTATATCAAAATGTATTAAAGCGAAGGAGAAAGTATGCCTCAGCTTCAACCTCCTAAATAGTAATGATAATGGGTAACCAACTACTTGAGGAACATTGCAGGGTAATCATTTCTGGAACAATCATTTATCAATCAAATCAATCAATCAAATGATTATTTATTTGATTGATTGATTATTAATGTGCAAAATTTTTGTGTCTTCAAAGGGATATCACCTAAAAATGTTCTATCCTTTCGTCATATCGTTTCCAAACCTGTTCATAGATTAGTACACGGCTACTCTGCATTTGTCCAAAGACCAATCTAAAGACCAAGACCATTAATGACTTGGATAGTGTGAGTAACTTATATAGGCTAATACCGACTCTCTTTTATTCGTTCTGCTGTGTTTTTATTTCTTTATGTGAGTGAAGTCTTGTAGCTCAGCTGTGATCACTATGAGGAAAAAACAAAATAAGCTCTACAAAAAAACTTGTTCAGCAGGGTGCGCTGTCCGTCCCAGTTCCTGTTATAAACAGAGATCCAGCAATTGAGGCATTGCAGTATATTTTATGCAGTATATGCAGTAGCCTATAGCTTAAATATTACAGTAATAAATAACTTTATTAACTTTTAAAATTTCTGAATACCATTTACTTGATTGTTTAAGTTAAACATAATTCACTATAAATAATCCAATTATGTTAAATTTGTCTAAATTTTAGTGATATTTAATTTTTTTCACAAAAAGAATTTAGTATTAGATTACTGATTAATTATTATAATTGGCCTACATTTAATATATTTTTGATTTTTTTTAAAAAAATGTTTGAGAATGGAGGATAAAACCACAAATAGAACCACAAATATTACTTAATTCCAATCAATATTATTAATATATTTAACAGTTTTAGTAAGTTAGTTAGAAATGTACTTAGTTTACTCAATTAAAACAATGCAGCTGTTTGAATTCTCTCCAGTTTCCAGAACTTTCTCTTCTTCTCTTCTCAACGGTGCAAAATTGGTGTATTTCCTCTGTGAAATTCAGGTTTGTTTATGTTTTATTTTATCTATAAAATCATTACTGTGCTTTTAATACAAATAAATAAAAAATTTGCATTAAATGCAATTATTTAAAGCAAATAAAAAATATAGCTCCCCAGATGTAGATCTACATTTTGCTTCGTTTCGCTCGGACATTTAGTGGTGTGTACATGCATGCGAAATCGTAATCACTCTGACATTTAACGGCGTAGACATACCCGCACGCGGATAGCTCAAAATGCGTATAGATAACACGACACCTGACTTGAAAGTGGCTTGTATGTTTACGCAAATTCATGATGTCATGTTGCACTATAAAGTAACGCATTACTTTATTTTCCCATGTATTGACTGACAGCTCTTGTCCCCATGTTGAAAGAAATAAGGAGTAATTGCAGAGGCGTTGAGTGTAAACATGATGGTTATTGTAACGTGAATATACATTTACTAATCACAAAATAATTTTTGTTATGTAAAGGCCTTTACATTTGCCCAAAACTTTTTTGTTATAAAAAAAAAAGAAAAGCCCAGCCCAGGTGAGAAAAAGTAAATTAACACATTCATTTTATCAAAAAGTAACGCAATTACGTTTTAAGGGAGTAACTCAATATTGTAATGCATTGTCAATTACAACTGTGACAATGAGGGCTTATCAGGATCAACTAAATGTTGGATTTTATGTGATGTAGGCCTAGGCAATGTAAAGTTGATGGTACAGAGTCTTTAAAATACATCGATGCTACATTTTCATGCCCCTAAACATGACGCAGAATAAAACAAAACTGTGATTGATTGCTTTACATTTGTCAGATGTAAGTTCTGAAGATCTGGATACGAGAGACTAGAAGCGCCCTAAAGTACATTACGTGCACAATGCACATACAGTACTGTACAGGCCTATTCCGATTTTAAAAATAGAGGTCAAAACAAAATAAAGCTTTTTTGTCATTAAATTGAGTTTATAAATAAAAAAAATTGTTTTTCTTACAGTGAACTGAATATTAATTCAGCACTTCAAATATTATGTGTGATTTTAATTGTTGGATACTATCTCAAGAAGGTCAAAAGGTTGGACAAACCAAGATCTCCATTTTAAGGGGCAGATATCAACGTTTAAATATAGCTACTTTTCATAGTTTTATCGTTTGTTGTTAGATAATAATTTATCGTGTATTTATTAGGATCATTAAAACATCAGTAAGTGTCACCAAGGACAGCTTTTCCACTGCTGGTACGGCTCAGTACGGTACGACTCGGCTCGACACGGCACGGCTCGGTTCGCTTTTCCACTACGTGGTACGACTCGGCTCGACACGGCACAGCTCGGTTCACTTTAGCTCGGTTGCTTTTCCACTGCAGTTAGTACCGCTTTAAAGTGGGTGGGATTATAGACTGTTCGATAACAGCGGTGGCCGTTACTGACTATTTAAAGGAGAGCTCCAGCGCAAAATGAACCTTTGGTCTAATAAAACATCACTACCTAGTCAACCGTTCTCACGACAAATCAAACCATGAACATCGTGCTGAGTGATCTGAACTGAATGAAGTTCAGCGAACTTCTGAACTGTATGAACGTCGTTCGTGGTTCGACTAATCGAGACTATTTTCTAAGATGGCTCCGCCTGTATACACGAAGTGGACTGTCTTTATAAAATATCTTCTTATTAAATGGTCTGTACACTTACAAAGTTCTCAATGCTTCGTTTTACATGTATGGACCCTCATTATGTTACTGTGTTAGTGTGGGGCTATTTTGAGCCTTGTTAGTGGTATAAATTAGCGATTTCTTTTTACTTAGTCAATGCCCCCAGTGCTAGCGTTATACGCTAAACAGTTTTTAGAGACAAAACTCTTTACATTGGGTTATCATGAAAACAAATCTCAGAGAACGATTTACTAGGTACCGATGTTAGACCAAAGGTTCATTTTGCGCCGGAGTTCTCCTTTAAATCTAGCGGGTTTGGCTTCTCTTGTCGATGTCTATTGGTCGCAAATACAATGACTGGTACTGACGATTCTGTCTGACCAATCAGTGATCTGCAGAGTTTCATGTCACATTTTAGTACCAGTATATGGTACGCTTGGAACCTCAACAGACAAGGTACCATTTAAAGCGAGGCGTACCATACGTACCGTACCATGCAGTGGAAAAGTGCCACAAGTGAGCCGTAATGAGCCAAGCCGTACCGCACCATGCGGTGGAAAAGCGCCAAAGCGTGCCGTGCCGGGTCAAACCGTACCGTGCTGTGGAAAAGCGCCAAAAGTGAACCGGTTTTGTTGAATATGACCTGGTCTATGTTTGGCTGATTAGGTTTACTGTAATATAAGGAAGTGTTAATAATAATATTGCAGAAGTAGCCATTTAGAAGAATCTGCTAAAGTGCAAATATAAAGCCATTAAGTATAAACCCAAAAGCAATTTCATTGAAAGGAAGAGAGTCAGCAGGAACATTCTAATCAAATGCATGTCAGCCTGAAAGAACCTTGATTGCGCTCCAACTGAAGAAGCCAAGATGCTCCTGTCAGCAAGCCCACCACGACACTCCCTCTCTGGGCTGTCCCAGGCAGCCAGATCCACAGGAAGTTAGCTTTCAAACATGGTGGTCCCATGCTTATAGAACACTGCCCATTTTTCTAGTTGACTGCAAGTAAACACTCCAGGGCACGGTTTTGATAAAGGCAGGAAGGAATATGCACACAGTCGCACAAAAACACACACAAGGAGGAAATGGGACTAGCTTTCCCACCCAGCCAGTGGAGTTGGAGCGTTCTCCAGATGAGGTGTCGTGTTGGAAGGCTGACAGAGTCAGAATTGGCTGAGGTCTCTCCAGCATTTAGCAACCTCTTCCCCAGCGCCGTTCCTGTCTCAGAGCAGATCTGGGGCCCAATCTGTCAGCACAGGACAAATCCAATGAGAAAGCATCTCTCACACACATGTACAGAGACATAATTTAGGGCAGATGTGTAAGACGGGGAGATGAGTTCTGGGATTTAGTTTAGTCTTTTAATTGGACAGCTAGGACTGATGTCATTGCATAAAAATGTATGAAAAATGAGAAATAAACAGAGCGAACTATTAGAGTTTCACGAGGAAAGTTGGTTTGCGCAGAAAGACACTGGCCGTAAACCACTCACCACTACCGGGACAAAACAGGTGCTCCCATATTTCGTAACTGACATTTAATGGCAAAAACGAATCATTTAATTATGAAGTAAAGTCAATTAACTCTGGGAATACGTGGGAATGTGGACACACCCTGCAATGTTAGAGTGACAGTCAAGAGTCTTGCACTCCGGAGTTATTTTCTCATGATCATTCACAAGAGATGCTTGTAACGTATGTTTGTCTTTCAGTGAAGTTAAGACAGATGTTGAACTCCTATAACAGAAATATGAATTACTCTCAAAGGAAAAGGTTTTCATTCAGTGCAAAGACAATTCTTCTGAAACAAAAGAAAAATAGAGGCAAAATCATACCTTTTTTTTTTACACCAAACTGAAAATTAAAAAGGGCTCTGTAATGCTTTTGAAAGAAAACTGAAAATATGATACAGAACATGGTGTTTGAATTGACTAGTTCACCCAAAAATGCTAATTCTGCCATCAACACCACCTTCACGTTGTTCCCAAAGTTTCAGTTGTAGTTTAATTTTTGGCCATACAATGGAAGTCAATGTTCTTTCAAGACAAATTCTTGAAAATATCTTCTGTTCCACAGAAGAAAGTAAGTCATACATGTTTGGAAGAATTCAAATTTTTAGGTGAACTGTAAAGTTTGTATACAATAGATGGGTTTGGCAGACATGAGGATAAAAAGTACCCCATGTGTACAATTTAATATACCATTGGATCTTTTTGGGGGCCTATTTTTCTGCAGGAGGTCCTGGACTTCTTGTTCAGATACATGGCATTGTGGATTCTATCAAATATTAACAGATAAAAAAATCAAAACCTGACGGCTTCTGCTAGAAATCTTATAATGGGCCGAGGTTGGATCTTCCATCAGGACAACGATCCAAAACAAACATCAAAATCAAAACAAAAATGTGTTAGGGAGCACAAAATGAAGCATCTGCCATGACCGTCCCAGATCCTGACCTGAACCATATAAAAATTGAGTGCTCTGAACTACAGAGAAGAAGCACCAACATGGATCTGGGAATCTGAAGGATCTGGAGAGATTCTGTATGGAGGAATGGTCTCTGATCTCTTGTCAGGTGTTCTCCAAACTCATCAGGCATTATAGAAAAAAACTCAGAGCAATTATCTTGGCAAAAGGAGATTGCAAAAAGGTATTTAATAAAAGGGTATGAATAATTGTGGCCAACATGTTTTGAAGAAAAACATTTATTTTATAATGTGATTTCCCCCCCACTTTCAATTCTTTTACTTAAAAGAAAGGTTAGGATTTTGCCAATTTTTTGAATGAAAGATCAAAAGGATAAACAATGCGGATTTATTTTTTACTGCCATTTTATATCATATTTACCAGGGGTATAATTAATTCTGGTCACGACTTATATATATATATATATATATATATATATTAGTTTCCTTTCGAGGGAACTCGCACTGCGTCTTTGAAAACGACTCTTAGTTTACATCCCCAAAGAGTTGTTTTCAACGACACAGCACATTACAGTCGTAATCCGAGACGCTACATTTTTATCCAGATTTGCTGCTTGAAGACAAATGCTGCAAAAGGTAAATAAAGGCACATACAATTGAGTTAAAAAAGATGGCACATTTATTGCTACATAAATGTTATATACATATTGTGTTTTCTGTTACAGAGACAGAAAAAAAAGAAAAGAATTTGACTTCTTGCTGCTGGTTTTCTGATGTGCATTGACAATACCTTGAATTTTGACATGGGTACAAATCGTTCATCAACCAACAATGCAGACTGGAGACAGAGATGGAGAGCACATTCTCTGGAACATCGAGCTCGTACAATACCCCATACGTACTAGACTGCGAGCTACAATCCTACTTATGTTCTTAAGATGCTATCGATAATCTTTTTTTATAATAATGAACAGGTTATGGTAAATAACCGTACATTTTGTTTTACTATCTAATATAGTAAAATAAAGTAAGAAACTTTTTACTCAAAACTTTTGATTTCAAAAATCTAGAAAGAGTAATATTTAGAATTCAAGAAATGTTCTTACAATATTATTGTATAAAAGACTAACTATAGTGAAAAATAAGCCAAATGTTTTTTTTTTATCCTTTTCATAGATTTTTTTTTGTTATGAGGGAAAGCATCAGGGCATACAGCAAAATCTAACATATCCAACAGAGGAAAAACAGAACACAGAAAAAAGAAAAGGAAAAGGAAAACAAAACAACAGACAAAGAGATGACTCAAAACCTCGATTCATTTTCAGCCGGCAAAAATACAAGCTCTTGAATACTGAAATGTATAACAAGGCCACAAAGACTAATGGATTTCACGATCATTTTGTTAAGGAAGGAAACTCTCCAAAAAGCAAAGAAAGAGAGAGAAAAAAACACAGAAGGAAAATAATGCTGATATTCTGAAACGTATATCTTTCCTTAAGTTTTTGTTCTTTTGACTTTGTAATGGAGAGAGTGATTCATATGAGAATGTGGCAGTCTAGTTTCAATGGTGTGAACGCATGGAAGACAACAGACAGGCTAGAAAAAGAGATCCGAAACAAGAAAACAAAACATTTTTGGTCTTAAAGAAAAAACGCATACATTATAAAACCGAAAGTGGTGAGTGACTGCTGCTCTCTTCAGATTTAAAAACAAAACGAATAACGGCAGAGAAAATCCTGATCCAAAGCGGCTTTGTTCGTCATTTCCACTGTTTTCTGAATTCATAGAGCTTCTTCTTTTTTTCGAACAGACATTGCGCTCACATTCTGCTGATCGAGTATCAAGTACTTCAATGCATGAGGGGAAAGACAAAGCCATTCCAAGTAACTTAGAACATCCTTCTATTTTCACACGACAGAAATACGCTTTACTATGAAGCCTAGAGAGATGCTTTGTATACAATTACAAATAAACATATAACATGTGGTTACTTTGAGTACTTCTTTTTTTTTTTCTCTTTTTTTTAAAAAATTGTTAATGGTTTTAGAAAAACAAAAGAACATAAAACAAAACTTCAATTCAGGCCAGGTGAATTAATGGTCTTCGTTGTAAATCCAACTCTTTTCCAACAGTGCCATGTCTTGCGGTATAACAGATATTCCTCAGTACAGATGACCACGGCTGTTCCACCAAATAATGTCTGAATACAAATCAACTGTATCGGAAATACGTCTTTCTCTTTACCCATAATAACACTATATGGCAAAGGAATCATAAGGACGAGACCACGTCCCTTTTCCCATTTAAGACACTAAGAAATATGCAGGGAATGCTGGGGTTTTGTAACGTTCTGCTTTCCGTATCTGCACTGCTCATGAATGAGTATAGACATGTCAACTTGTGTTTGACCTTTGGCCTTTCAGTAAAAACAGAGTTTGCCGTTCCGCCATCAAAAACACACAGGCTGATCCCATCTCGCCTCACCCGTAACTTTCTGTCTGTGACGAGGACCCTGAGCTACACGATCAACATATACGTCATGAAGAATTAGGTAGTTTTGGTTTCTCACTCTGTCACTTGCGGAATGAATGTACGATAAATATAAATAATATATTACTTCTTTTTTTACTTTTTCTTTTTTTAGTCACAGGGATCCTTGAGTCTTTGAACGTTCAAACACCATCAGATTCTCTTTCAAAGGGCAAGGAATTTGATCCGAATATATTATTAATCTCATGTTCGAGCGGAGTGGCCCATCCACAGACCGACAGGAGAGAGAGGCTCACGGCTCTGATGTGAAGGACAAACTGCAGATCTACTGAAACGCCACCAGATTCTCATAGCAATGTCAGAACTTTTCCCTTTAAACATAGACTTACAGCTCAGTAACATAATAAATAGGAAAAAAACAAACAAACAAACAAAGAAAAGAAAAGAAAAAAATTGCTGTTACAATGCATTCGTCAATTCAGTTTAGGCACAAGGCAACTTCCACGTACAGGGTGGAGGGGGTGTCGACAGTCTCTGATTGTACAGCTGCGGCACACGGCTTGCAGACAGCGATATGTGCTGAGGGGATTTTATGCTTGATTTTGTTTTTTCTCTGGTGGGCAGAAAGTTGCTTATCGATATGGGATGTCTTCACAGGGAGCTGGGCACTTGCCAGTTTTCTTCTATCTCAGGATTGCTTAACGGTGGAATTTTGCTTCGAGTGGTCTGTCTTTTCAAATTTGTGTCACAAACTGTGAGTCCTGTCCGCCCATGGAAAGCAAGGTCACCGACTTTGTCTAACACACGCCATCGGGATCCGTTTGATCTGAAAAGTGAGGGAAAGTTGAGGACATTGCTTATGACCCACTGTACTGACACTCAAATCGCATTCTCATGTGTATCGTATATAAAAAAACCTGTATGTTTTCCAAAACTTAGGATATCATTTTACTCACCCTCATGTTATTCCAAACCCATAAGACTTTTGTTCATCTTTGAAACACAAATGAAGAGATTTTTAATGAAGCCCTCCATTAAAAGTCTATTACACCAAAACTTTAATGCTACAAAAAGTTTTTAAAGACATCATAAACGTAATCCATATGAATTGAGCAGCTTAATCCAAGTTTTCTGAAGAGATGTGAACGCTTTATATAGTGAACAGATCAACACTCATACATAGTGCACATCAAATATTCTTGAAGTGCCCTTTACTATTTTGGATGTTCATATTCAATATCTTTATGAACTTTTTGAAGTTTTAGTGGAATAACTTTCAATGGAGGGACAGAAATCTCTTAGGCCGTGTGTCCACCAAAGCGTTTTTAGCCAGCTGAAAACGTCAGACGCTTTGCTGAAGACGCCGTGCTTTGGCCTTCGAGAGCGTTTTTTCCGTTGAGATGTTTCGTTGCTATGATACAGAATATCCGCAGCACAGTTTACTTGAAACTGATTTCACAGATAATTTGTTTCATACTAAAAATGTATTTTTCATCCATTTCGTTCAGTTAGCTCTGCTGGTTGACGTCGTTGTACAGAAAGAATGTTGTGACAGTTGGTCAGTGTGGTATTAGCCCCGCCCCTCCTCCACTGTGATTGGACGGGAGGGTAAAAAGTGACAGTGATGAGCGCTGCGTTTTATACAAAGTTGAACATTTTTCAATTCTCGGAGACCAGTAAAAAACGCCGGGTGCTCGGCGCTTAAGTGTGAAAAAAGCGCTCAGCGCCTCGTTACGCTAATGTCGTTTAAAAAACGCGGCGCTCCCATTGAAAACAATTGAAAACATACACCAGGCGTGTGGAAAAACGCTTTGGTGGACACACGGCCTTAGGCTTAATTAAAAATATCTTTGTGTTTTAAAAATAAACAAAAGTCTAATAGGTTTGGAGTCAATAATGTCAGAATTTTTTTAATGAACTATTTTTAAGACAACAGGTGCATTCACAATATAAATACTGTTCCAGAAGGAAGGTAGGCAAGGATGCAGCTCACTAGGGGTTGGAACAGAGCTTGTGTCTAAACAAATAGCAAATAAAAATCTTTCTTGTGTTGTCTTTTTTTAAAGGGATAGTTCACTTTGAAATTAATTTTTGATATGTTTTAGCTTACCTCAAGGTCATCCAAGATGTAGGTGTGTTTGTTTCAGCAGTATTTTCAATTTTAACATTTTTCAGTCAAACCGTTATTGTCTATCAGTCATACACTGGAGGCTAAGGGGGTCCACCAAAGAGCATGCACAGAGAAGTCAAAATTAAACATGATTTAATGACTTATAAATGTAAGTACACATTGATGGCCTAAGACACGAAACGAGCGGTTTGTGTGAGAAAACGAACAGTATTTATATCGTTTTACCTCTTGTAATCATAGCCACGACAAAATGACCTGACTGCACGGGCGCTTCGGTCTGCGCATGCACCGGAAGTGATCGCTTGCGCACCTACGTCACTCTTTGTTTATACAGAGATTTTGGAAATTTTACCTTTCACTAAACATATTTAGATATCCGGGAAACCGCAATGGAAGACGATTTTGGTATATCTAAATATGTTTAGTAAAAGGTAAAACTTCCAAAATCTCCGTGTAAATATTGAGTGACGTCACACGCAAGCGATCACTTCCGGCGTAACATTGAACTGATTCAGTTCGGTTCAGTTGGATTACACAAGGTAAAAACGCTATAAATACTGTTTGTTTTCTCACACAAACCGCTCGTTTCGTGTCTTAGGCCATCAATGTGTACTTACATTTATGAGTCATTAAATCATGTTTAATTTTGACTTCTCTGTGCATGCTCTTTGGTGGACCCCCTTAGCCTCCAGTGTATGACTGATAGACAACAACGGTTTGACCTAAAAATATAAAAATTGAAAATACTGTGGAAGCAAAGACACCTACATCTTGGATGACCTTGAGGTAAGCTAAAACATATCAAAAATTAATTTCAAAATGAACTATCCCTTTTTACCACCTCCGTGTGGAGCTGATGGTGCTCACCTGGCTGTTCACAGATGGCCCATGGGGTTGGATGTGTCTGTGAGGCTCGGGTGCACAGGCGGGTGGGCTTGCTGGGGGTCACCTGAAACCCCTGACACCTTCTCCTCCTCTCTCCTCTTAAGGCAGGCTGCTTTGGGGTTTAGGTTCCTCTCTGCACACAGGAGGATTTACATTATCTCACCATTTATGTTGAGTTTGTAAAGCAATAATATGGAGCTTTCATTGCCTTATAAAACCAGGTACTCTGCTGAACCGATTAACAAAACTTAGCACTGTTGCCAAGGGCCCAAGTAAAAAATACTACTGATAAATCCTTGTCTGACAGTGGAGATTACAGCGGAGAATCATTTTCCCTGATAATATTATCTATTATAAGTAATCATGTCTTGTGTGTTTTTTCGATCAGATGTTTAAATGCCTGATTTGGATGATGGATGAGGTGGATATTTACCAACAATGCACTGTATGAAAAAAAAAAAAAAGCTCTTTATTGTGCGGATATGTATCCACACATCCATAATACTGTCAAAAAAAGTTCCAAAATATGGGACACTTTTTTTGAGGGGGATTGCTTCGGATAAAAGGCAAGAAATGCTCCTGGATATTGTGTAGAATTAATTGGATTTGTTTAACGCTGTTTTTATTTTACAGTTAATTTAGATTAATTTCCTAGATAAGTCATGATTACGTATTTTAATTGACCGACAGGCCTAATATAAACATGACATAATTGCATTAAGCAGGACAGCGTCTGACCTCTAACTTGCTGTTCGAGGCTGAGAATGACGGCGACGGCCTGGTGAAGAATGAGCAGTTTGGTCTGGGGCTTCTCGCTCTTCAAGTGCAGCTGACACATGCGACCCAGCTCTTTGAACGCCTCGTTGATGTCCCGGACTCGCAGCCTCTCGCGGGCGTTGTTGGCCATCCTCCGCTCACGCTCGCGCTCCGCCTTCTGCTCGGGGTTCAGGTCCTCGTCTTCATTTACACTGCTGCAGAACAATTTACAGCTGTCAGACGAGATGGAGGGAACAATGTGGCCTCAACCCCTGAACACTGCGTGGTGTTTGGTGTGATATTAAATTTCAAATCTTCAAGCATTAAGGAGTAAATCTAAGTGGAATTCTATACTAATATTTAATGAGACTAGCTTATCTGAACATTCACTGTCTGAAAGGTCAATGCTGAAGAGTTGAAGGACACTTTTAGAGGGAGTGCTTTGATGAACGGTTGCCTTGCCTTGGTCGAGTGCTTCCCCGATTCTGTTTCATATCCCTTTTATCACTCTCGTCGTCTGATTTGAGGTCGTCCGAGGATTGGTTATCATTCATGTCATCCTTTTCTTGATTTTCAACCTTCAGGTCCAGAGATGGGGCAATGTGAGCGGCCAGAGCGCTAGCGATTCCTGTCACACACACATGCACATTGGGTAAACACTTGTTTTAAAACATAAAACTGGTAAATATGACCACTACAGGTTAACAAGTGCCAAATGGACATTGAGCTGACTAAAACAAAACAATAAAGTGGTGCAAAAACGCCTCCCAACCTCTGAACGTCTCTGCCTGGTGGTTGAGCTCCGAGCTGGAGGTGGGACCAGCGCTGGCCTGCAAGCCGCCGTGGTTGTTGTTCAGGCTGACGGTCTCTTCGCGGTGAACAGAGCCCTGTCAGAACAGATCGCCATAAATACATGAGGCAGAGAACAGAGCAAAACATCAAGAGTCCCTCTGATCATGAAGCCATCAGATCAGAGCAGAGAAAACAAAAGTGATTTACATTAAATCGGGGAAGAGACGGATCTTGGACTTCAAAGCCGAGAGAGTCTCTGTGTTCCTACTGTAGAGTGTGACCTCCCCTCTGAAGAACTGAGTGGTGTTCACACTACAAAGAATGACCTTCACAGCCCCAAATTTTTGCTCAGAGACACGAGGCACTTCAGTCCTGAGTTCTGACTCTGTTCCACCAAAGAACACTCTCATGTTGTTTTCAATTTGGAAGCGTGCGTCTATATACTTTGAGAGGTAGGTTGATTGTAACATAACAGCGGACTGGAAGCTGCACCATTTCAGACAAGATTTAAGGGGAAGTGGTAGAAGGGAAGCGGCAAACGTCAGGTCATCAACATGAAGCACTTGTATATTGTAGACTCTATTTGTTTGTATATACAGTGTTTTTATACAGTAGTATGCAATGTTTTATATAAAAAAAAAATCATAGTGGCATTCTGGTGGGATCTGAAGTTTACACTTGACATGAACTAGGCATTTTCAAATCGATCATTATTTGCTATTATTGTAAACCATTATTACATCAATACTACATATTAAATTACTACTTTAACTATTGGCAAGAATTGAGGAAGGCTGCAAAACAGTACAGCAGTTGACTAAATCAATGTCTACACTACCATTTAAAATGTTTGGGTTTGAATGTTGAAAAAAAAATGTTAAAATCTCTGCCTACCAAGGCTGCATTTATTTAATCAAAAATGCATTAAAACAGTAATATTGTGAAATATATTTACAATTTAAAATAATACAGTTTTCCATTTTAATACAAGTTAAAATGTAATTTATTCTTGTGTTGGTAAAGCTACATATTCAGCTAACATTATCTAGGATCCTAAATTTAATTTAGTATTTTTTGGGGGGCAAGAAAAACAAGCATGAAGACAAGGATTGCTTAATAAGAGAGTCTGCATTTTGATTTAAAGTTTTAATGGACACTCAACAAAATGGCTTATTCACATGTGGATATGGCAACAAGCAATCTGGCCTTTCATGCTGAACATCAAATGACAGTTTGACCAGCATTCGTCACTGGTGGCTTCCAAAAACATCTGGATTTGATCAACGTCTTGCCATTCGAGTTGAAACCACCACACCCCCCTCTAAATCTCTTCCTTCCACCCCTGCCACAGTAGGCAGGAGCACATGTTCGCCCATGATCTAGGATCCATGGGATTGGGAGTCATGGAGAGCGAAGAGAAAGGAGCAGAAATAGGGGGGATGGGGGGTCTTTTCCTTCAGGAATGCGTTCCTAAGTCACTGTTGGCCTCTGTTAACCTCCATGCCGCCCAGGCCCGAACCCCTTCCCCCACTCTCTAATCTCAGCGCCACTCTCAACAGGTGTCCAAACAACTCTTTGTCTGTGGCAGAAGAGGGGCGGAGGAGGAGGGGTGCCACCCAAAGAAGGCGGCCATTTTCCTGTCTGAGCTTGATTACCATACAGCTGAGGAGCTCAGACACACACGACTAAAGCGTCAGATTTCCTGAGTTGTTAAGAAAGACGAGGGGAGGAAAAAGAAAAGAGGGGAGACAGAAAGAGAAAAGAGTGCGCCAAAATAAAATCATTCTGGCTGTGCTGAATCAGGACCTTGTCTGGGTATGTGTTAGGGTCGAGGCTGGAGCACAGAGCTCTGTTTGTGTGTGTATGAACACATAGTCCACTGACAGCAGTGTGACAGCTCCCGCGCAGACGAGAGGCTCTGTCACTCCACTGCAATCTCCTCTCTGCCTGAATAAAACGCACCTCTGTTCATCATGACTGAAATCATAAACTGTGGCGAACCAAAAATTTGTGAACATCACTTTTGTCCCTGTTGCAAACGAGAGCAATAAATTACCGCTTTAAATGCAAGCTTCACCCAAAAATTTTAATTCTGGACTTTCTATAGCGGAACATAAAAGTAAATATTATGAAAACCAAACTATTTCGGTGACCATTGACTTTTGGTGACACTGACATTTCTCAAATATCTTCTTTCATGCTCCACAGAACATCATACAGGTTTGGACCAACATGAAATTTTGGGTTTCTAAATACAATTTTCAGTGACACACTTTGAGTTTGAAACTGCTGCGTGATGTGACGCAATCACAGGAAATCAAAGGATATCTGATGATTTATGAATTACCATTTTGACATATTACTTTGTCAATGCAAAACTGTTGCATGACATGACAGTAAATAAGATGATGTCTGATGTTTAATGCACAGTTGGAGCTGGATTTTGGACCAATGCGATTTCACAGTGGGCGTTGCAGAAATCAAACTATGCATGTCCTATAGCTTGTTACGACAAACTTTTTTTTAAACATACATTTACATGAAAATATAGCTTGTATTTTTTTATGTCACACTAGGTTAAGACCCAGTTTCATTCAGATTTTTTAATGTGTTTCTTTAAGATTGGGGCTATGAAAAATTATAGGGGAAGAGGGGAAGAAACCATAAAAAAGTTATTTATACAAAATGATTTTTATAATTGTACATGCTGAAACTTGAGCCATCAATAAACAGTTCAATAAAAGCTTCAGAACAGTGGATTGCTCATCAGGAAACGCCAGATCTTCGTGGTCAACGGGCCACGGGTAAACTTTCCACTGTAGTGGTCATTCGCGAAAACAGTTTTGAGTGTTGCTTTAGTCTTTGGACAAAAACAAAGAGGTCAGCGTCAGTTCATTTGAAAGTTGAAAGAAAATCCAAATGTGGTTTTGAATGAAGAAAAAAAAAGGCCATGATTATTTCCTATTATTGGGAAACCATTGGGAAACGCCTCCCTCGCTTGTTCCGTCCATTACAGCTGTGTGCTAATCTTTCTGTAAAAAGTGAATGAATGCCGTGGGATGGTGGGGGAGATACAGAGCGCTTTAGTTTCAGCGGGTCTCACATCACGCAGGTCCCCACAGGCCCAGCGAGCCACGGTGCGGAAATGTCTTCCAGACCGGCACTGATCTACTAGATTCTACTGTGACTGCTTTTCCCATTCAGCCCGAGGAACGCAGCTTAAGGAGGGAGAACGAGCTTCGCTCCAGCCATTACGCTTATGGAAAGTATGTGGGTTTAAGTTAAACTGCTCTCAGTGGAAAATAGTTCAGTTTCAACACATGGCCAGGCCTTCATTTTAAACAGGTGGCTTAACTCTGTTTATTAGCCTATTTGGAGAGGCA